>NW_026060315.1:437649-475149 GCF_024139225.1 Suncus etruscus | reverse complement strand
GTCCATCCAACTTTCATCCATCCATCTGTCCACCCAACCATTCATCTATCTCTCCATCCAACTTTCATCCATCCATCTGTCCATCCAACCATTCATCTGTCTGTCCATCCAACTTTCATCCATCCATCTGTCCATCCAACCATTCATCCATCTGTCCATCCAACTTTCATCCATCCATCTGTCCACCCAACCATTCATCTATCTGTCCATCCAACTTTCATCCATCCATCTGTCCACCCAACCATTCATCTATCTGTCCATCCAACTTTCATCCATCCATCTGTCCACCCAACCATTCATCTATCTGTCCATCCAACTTTCATCCATCCATCTGTCCACCCAACCATTCATCTATCTCTCCATCCAACTTTCATCCATCCATCTGTCCACCCAACCATTCATCTATCTGTCCATCCAACTTTCATCCATCCATCTGTCCACCCAACCATTCATCTATCTGTCCATCCAACTTTCATCCATCCATCTGTCCATCCAACCATTCATCTATCTCTCCATCCAACTTTCATCCATCCATCTGTCCATCCAACCATTCATCTGTCTGTCCATCCAACTTTCATCCATCCATCTGTCCATCCAACCATTCATCCATCTGTCCATCCAACTTTCATCCATCCATCTGTCCACCCAACCATTCATCTATCTGTCCATCCAACTTTCATCCATCCATCTGTCCACCCAACCATTCATCTATCTGTCCATCCAACTTTCATCCATCCATCTGTCCACCCAACCATTCATCTATCTGTCCATCCAACTTTCATCCATCCATCTGTCCATCCAACCATTCATCTATCTGTCCATCCAACTTTCATCCATCCATCTGTCCACCCAACCATTCATCTATCTGTCCATCCAACTTTCATCCATCCATCTGTCCATCCAACCATTCATCCATCTGTCCATCCAACTTTCATCCATCCATCTGTCCACCCAACCATTCATCTATCTGTCCATCCAACTTTCATCCATCCATCTGTCCATCCAACCATTCATCTATCTGTCCATCCAACTTTCATCCATCCATCTGTCCACCCAACCATTCATCTATCTGTCCATCCAACTTTCATCCATCCATCTGTCCACCCAACCATTCATCTATCTGTCCATCCAACTTTCATCCATCCATCTGTCCATCCAACCATTCATCTATCTGTCCATCCAACTTTCATCCATCCATCTGTCCACCCAACCATTCATCTATCTGTCCATCCAACTTTCATCCATCCATCTGTCCACCCAACCATTCATCTATCTGTCCATCCAACTTTCATCCATCCATCTGTCCACCCAACCATTCATCTGTCTGTCCATCCAACTTTCATCCATCCATCTGTCCATCCAACCATTCATCTGTCTGTCCATCCAACTTTCATCCATCCATCTGTCCACCCAACCATTCATCTATCTGTCCATCCAACTTTCATCCATCCATCTGTCCACCCAACCATTCATCTATCTGTCCATCCAACTTTCATCCATCCATCTGTCCACCCAACCATTCATCTATCTGTCCATCCAACTTTCATCCATCCATCTGTCCACCCAACCATTCATCTATCTGTCCATCCAACTTTCATCCATCCATCTGTCCACCCAACCATTCATCTATCTCTCCATCCAACTTTCATCCATCCATCTGTCCATCCAACCATTCATCTGTCTGTCCATCCAACTTTCATCCATCCATCTGTCCATCCAACCATTCATCCATCTGTCCATCCAACTTTCATCCATCCATCTGTCCACCCAACCATTCATCTATCTGTCCATCCAACTTTCATCCATCCATCTGTCCACCCAACCATTCATCTATCTGTCCATCCAACTTTCATCCATCCATCTGTCCACCCAACCATTCATCTATCTGTCCATCCAACTTTCATCCATCCATCTGTCCATCCAACCATTCATCTATCTGTCCATCCAACTTTCATCCATCCATCTGTCCACCCAACCATTCATCTATCTGTCCATCCAACTTTCATCCATCCATCTGTCCATCCAACCATTCATCTGTCTGTCCATCCAACTTTCATCCATCCATCTGTCCATCCAACCATTCATCCATCTGTCCATCCAACTTTCATCCATCCATCTGTCCACCCAACCATTCATCTATCTGTCCATCCAACTTTCATCCATCCATCTGTCCACCCAACCATTCATCTATCTGTCCATCCAACTTTCATCCATCCATCTGTCCACCCAACCATTCATCTATCTGTCCATCCAACTTTCATCCATCCATCTGTCCACCCAACCATTCATCTATCTGTCCATCCAACTTTCATCCATCCATCTGTCCACCCAACCATTCATCTATCTGTCCATCCAACTTTCATCCATCCATCTGTCCACCCAACCATTCATCTATCTCTCCATCCAACTTTCATCCATCCATCTGTCCATCCAACCATTCATCTGTCTGTCCATCCAACTTTCATCCATCCATCTGTCCACCCAACCATTCATCTATCTGTCCATCCAACTTTCATCCATCCATCTGTCCACCCAACCATTCATCTATCTGTCCATCCAACTTTCATCCATCCATCTGTCCACCCAACCATTCATCTATCTGTCCATCCAACTTTCATCCATCCATCTGTCCACCCAACCATTCATCTATCTGTCCATCCAACTTTCATCCATCCATCTGTCCATCCAACCATTCATCTATCTGTCCATCCAACTTTCATCCATCCATCTGTCCACCCAACCATTCATCTATCTGTCCATCCAACTTTCATCCATCCATCTGTCCATCCAACCATTCATCTGTCTGTCCATCCAACTTTCATCCATCCATCTGTCCATCCAACCATTCATCCATCTGTCCATCCAACTTTCATCCATCCATCTGTCCACCCAACCATTCATCTATCTGTCCATCCAACTTTCATCCATCCATCTGTCCATCCAACCATTCATCTATCTGTCCATCCAACTTTCATCCATCCATCTGTCCACCCAACCATTCATCTATCTGTCCATCCAACTTTCATCCATCCATCTGTCCACCCAACCATTCATCTATCTGTCCATCCAACTTTCATCCATCCATCTGTCCACCCAACCATTCATCTATCTGTCCATCCAACTTTCATCCATCCATCTGTCCACCCAACCATTCATCTATCTGTCCATCCAACTTTCATCCATCCATCTGTCCATCCAACCATTCATCTGTCTGTCCATCCAACTTTCATCCATCCATCTGTCCACCCAACCATTCATCCATCTGTCCATCCAACCATTCATCCATCTGTCCATCCAACTTTCATCCATCCATCTGTCCACCCAACCATTCATCCATCTGTCCATCCAACTTTCATCCATCCATCTGTCCACCCAACCATTCATCTCTCTGTCCATCCAACTTTCATCCATCCATCTGTCCATCCAACCATTCATCTATCTGTCCATTTAACCATTTATCCATTCATCTATCCATCCAATCTTTCCCCCAACTAGCCATCTATCTATCCATCCAACCATTCACCCATCCATCCATCCATCTCTCTGTCCATCCAACCATCCATCCACCTATTTCTTCATCCATCCATCTATCCATCCAACTCTATCCAACTCTATCTGTCTATGCAGGGGGGGGGAATGAAAATAAATTCTAAGCATTTCTGAACCCCCCAAAAATGAATCATAATATAGTATTTTGATTGATTCATCCTGAGAAGCAAAAACAGTAGCTGCTGTGGCCAACTCTTCCAAATTCCAGAATTCTATGCATATTTAGACCAATTTTTTTGAATTTTTTTGAACCCCAAGCTTGCATTTCTGTCAGAAATACAAGAAAAAGAGACTCAGAAAAGCTGGCAAAAAAAAAAATTGTGACTACAAAGACAGCCCTTTCTTTTTTCTTTTTCTTTTTCTTTTCCAATCCTTTTATTTTTTTCGCTGCCAAAAGAAATTATTTTTTTGGTAATAAACTGCATTTTCTTCAAGAATGACCCGATGAGGTTTGTGTTCTCAATGAAAGGAAAATCTTGGAAATAACTCTCTGCCTTTGCCAAGACTTTTTCTCCAACTTGTTTTATTTTATTTTTTTAAGAGAAGCAAATTTCCACTGACGTGGAGTTGGGGTGCAGAAATAAAGTCTCTCTCTCTCTCTCTCTCTCTTTCAAATTTTATTTCATTCACTGCTTCTGAGACGTAAACAGCATCTGGGAAGTTGGCAGGACACGAGGGAGGAAGTTTGGAAAAGAAATATTGAGCTTTTCTCCCTCCTTTCTCCAAGACGCAATAAAATATTTTGCTTTTTTCCCCCTGTAAAACCTTTCAAGCATAAAACTGGATTTTCTGTTTTTGTTCACTTACCAACCAAGTTGCCAGGAGTAATTTTCTTCTTCTTCTTCTTCTTCTTCTTCTTCTTCTTCTTCTTCTTCTTCTTCTTCTTCTTCTTCTTCTTCTTCTTCTTCTTCTTCTTCTTCTTCTTTCTTTCTTTCTTTCTTCTTCCTTCTTCTTCTTTTCTTCTTTTTCTTTCTTCTTTTCTTCTTCTCCTCCCTTTTCTTCTCCTTTTCTTCTTCTTCTCCTTCTCCCCTTTCTTCTTTCTTCCTCTTCTTCTTTTCTTCTTTTCTTCTTTCTTTCTCTTCTTTCTTCTTTTCTTCTTCCTTCTCTTCTTCTCTTCTTTTCTTCTTCTTTCTCTCTTCTTTTCTTCTTCTCTTCTTCTCCTTTTCTTCTTTTTCTTCTTCTCTCTTTTCTTCTCCTTTTCTTCTTTTTCTTTTTCTTCTTCTCCCTTTTCTTCTTCTCTTCCTTCTTCTCTTCTTCTCCTCTTCCTTTTCTTCTTCTCCTCTTTTTTCTCTTCTTTTCTTCTTCTTCTTCTTCTCCTTCTCCTTCTTCTCCTCCTTCTCCTCCTCCTCCTCCTCCTCCTCCTCCTCCTCCTTCTTCTTCTTCTTCTTCTTCTCCTCCTCCTCCTTCTCTCTCTTTCACACACACACATTGGAGAAGAATTCGACTTTAGAATAAATAGAGATTTGAAAGGGTAAATTGACGTTCTAATGCCAAAACTTAGTTAAAAACTTAGAAGTCTCAGGGAGTCTCTGCAGAGTCTCTGCCCCCCCCCCGGGTATCTCTGTATGAGCTCTGGGGGCCCCAAGATGTTCCAGTTGGGTGTGTGAGTTCCTAGGTTGTCTATGGAGGGATTCAAGTTTTGGGGTGTCTTTACAGAGATGTACGGTTCCCAGGGGGGTCTCTGATGAGGATCTTGGGGTCCCAGAATGTCTGTAGGGATTCAGGGGGCTGAGATGGTCCTTGTAGGAATTTTTCTTTCTTTCTTTCTTTCTTTCTTTCTTTCTTTCTTTCTTTCTTTCTTTCTTTCTTTCTTTCTTTCTTTCTTTCTTTCTTTCTTTCTTTCTTTCTTTCTTTCTTTCTCTCTTTCTTTCTTTCTTTCTTTCTTTTCTTTCTTTCTTTCTCTCTCTTTCTTTCTTTCTTCCTTTCCTTTCTTCCTTCTTTCTTTTGTCTTTCTTTTTCTTTCTTCCTTTTTCTCCTTTCTTTCTTTCCTTTTTCTTTCATTTTCTTTATTTCTTCCTTTTTCTTTTTGTTTTTTCTTTCCTTCCTTCTTTTCTTTCTTCCTTTCTTTTTTCTTCCTTTGTTTCTTTTCTTTTCCTTTTCTTCCTTCCTCTTTTTTCTATCTTTTATTCTTTTCTTCCTCTTTCTTCTTTTCTTCCTTTCTCTTTCCTTTCTTTTCTTACTTCCTTCCTTTCTTCTCTTTCTTTTTCTTTCACTCTTTTGTTATTTCCCTCTTTTTCTTTTCTTTCTTGCTTTTCCTTTCTCTTTCTTCTCCCTTTCCTCTTTCTTTTAATTTATTTCTCCTTTTCTCTTTCTTTCTTCCTTCTCTTTCTTTCTTTTTGTTTTTTCTTTCTCTATTTTTTCTTTTCTCTCTTCTTTTCCTTTCTTTTTTCTTCCTTTCTTTCTCTTCCTTTCCTTCTTTCCTTCCTTTCTCTCTTCCTTTCTTTTTCTTCCTTCCTTCTTTCTTTCCTTCATTCTTTCTTTTTTCTTTCTCTTTTTCTTTCTTTCCTTCTTTCTTTTCTCTCTTTCTTTCTTTTCTTTCTCTCTCTTTCTTTCTTTCCTTCTTTCTTTTCTGTCTTTCTTCCTTCCTTCTTTCCTTCTTTCTTTCTTCCTTTTTTCCTTCTTTCCTTCCTTCCTTCCTTTCTTTCTTCCTTCCTTCCTTTTCCATCAGAACTGGACTCGGTTGCCCCTGGTTTCCTCCTTTTGAGAAATGCAAGACTGCATTAAAAATAAATAAAAACACAGAAACATTTCATTCATTCGCTGGACTGTTTTTGTGTTGCGTCTTCCCTCTAGTGGCCAACATCTTCTAACTCTAAAAACAGCCGTTTTGGGTGAGCAGAATATCTCAAAGGGACGAATATTCTCATAATAAAAATGGGGGGGCCGGAGCGATGGCGTCATTGTAGGGTGTCTGCCTTGCACGCAGCTGGCCCAGAACGGTCCCGGGTTCGATCCCTGGCGTCCCTAGATGGTCCCCCAGGCCAGGAGCGATTTCTGGTGTAGCCCCCCCCCAAAAAAAATCCAAAATAAATTTGGGTGTCAAAGATAATTCAAGAGACTGAGATCGCCTCGCACGCAGACATCTTGGGTTCTTCATTAGAAAGGGATATTGACAAATATCGAGTTATTGATCCGGGCTTAGCTAGCAATGGGACAGATATTGGTGGAAAGATAGACGCTATTGATACACAGATGGACGTCAGCCTACACAGATATAGATATTGATCTAGGCCTAGATATTGATCCGGACATTGATCAATGATGTAGACACATATAGGTTCCATTTGATAGAGATATTGATGTCAAATTGGAGAAATAGATACTTAGAAAGTTATTGATTTGGATATAGATATCAATTATGTAGACTTGTGGATGTTATTGATATAGGTATTGATCTAGACACGGGTCTAAATTATACAGATATATGGATGCCATTGTTATAGTTACAAGTTATCAATATAGAGTTATTGATCTAGGCTAAGCTTGCAATGGGATAGATATTGGTGGAGAGATAGGCGCTATTGATACGTAGATGGACATCAGCCTACTCAGACATAGATATTGATCCAGGCTTAGATATTGATCCGGACATTGATCAATGATGTAGACACATTGGTTCCATTTGATGGAGATATTGGTGCCAAATTGAAGAAATAGATACTTAGAAAGATAAAGTTATTGATTTGTATATAGATATCGATTATGTAGACTTGTGGATGTTATTGATATAGGTATTGATCTAGACACGGGTCTAAATTATACAGCTATATGGATGCCATTGTTATAGTTACAAGTTATCAATATAGAGTTATTGATCTGGGCTTAGCTAGCAATGGGATAGATATTGGTGGAGAGATAGACGCTATTGATACGTAGATGGACGTCAGCCTACACAGATATAGATATTGATCCAGGCTTAGATATTGATCCGGACATTGATCAATGATGTAGACACATTGGTTCCATTTGATGGAGATATTGGTGCCAAATTGGAGAAATAGATACTTAGAAAGATAAAGTTATTGATTTGTATATAGATATCGATTATGTAGACTTGTGGATGTTATTGATATAGGTATTGATCTAGACACGGGTCTAAATTATACAGCTATATGGATGCCATTGTTATAGTTACAAGTTATCAATATAGAGTTATTGATCTGGGCTTAGCTAGCAATGGGATAGATATTGGTGGAGAGATAGACGCTATTGATACGTAGATGGACGTCAGCCTACACAGATATAGATATTGATCCAGGCTTAGATATTGATCCGGACATCGATCAATGATGTAGACACATATAGGTTCCATTTGATAGAGATATGGATGTCAAATTGGAGAAATAGATACTTAGAAAGATAAAGTTATTGACTTGGACATAGATATCAATTATGTAGACTTATGGATGTTATTGATAGAGGTTTTGACCTAGACATAGATATTGATAATCCAGACACATGGATGCTATTGCTACAGATATCAACACAGATATTGATCCACACATAGATGTCAACGAGGCAGCCTCTTATCTGCTATTGATAGAGATATCAACGCAGATATTGATCTAGATGTAGATATCAAAGACGCAACCTCTTATATAGTATTGATATAGAGATATCGACCCAGATATTGATCTAGACATAGGTATCAATGATGAAGCCTCCTGTGTTATTGATAGAGATATCGACCCAGATATTGATCTAGACATAGGTATCGATGATGCAGACACATAAACGCTCTCTCTCCCTCTACAGACATTAAGACACACAAATGCAGATATTGATGAAGCCACCGATGACTTCCCAGCCATATTCTCCAGCCTCCCATGAATTAGAAATCATTTTATATATAAATAATTTCTACAAAATTTTGCCCATCACGGAATAAAATCCTTGGCCAACAACCAATCTGTGCGACCCCCAAATTGTTTATATATCTATATCTATATCTATATCTATATTTTATTTCTGGGAGTTTGGCTTCATGTCCTGCCTCCCTTCTAACCTGGACCTCTTCCCAGGAGAAGCGGTTAATGATTGAATTGGCTTTTTTATGTCTCTGGATAAAAGTCAAAAGAAATCAAAGATAAAAATAATCTTCCTCGGGCACAGAGGTCCCTCCTTGCTGCTCTGGGCCAAAGGTACATACTGGATATCTTTCTTTCTTTCTTTCTTTCTTTCTTTCTTTCTTTCTTTCTTTCTTTCTTTCATGTCTCTTTCTTTCTTACTTTCTCTCTTTCTCTCTCTCTCTTTCTCTCTCTCTTTCTTTCTTTCTCTGTCTTTTTTTCTTTTTTTCTCTTTCTCTCTCTCTTTTTCTCTCTCTCTTTCGTTCTCTCTTTTTTCTTTCTTTCTTCCTTCCTTCTTTCTTTCTTCTTTCCTTCCTTCCTTCCTTCCTTCTTTCTTTCTTTCTTTCTTTCTTTTTCTTCCTTCCTTCCTTCTTTCCTTCCTTCCTTCCTTCCTTCCTTTCTTTCTTTCTTCTTTCTTTCTTTCGTTCTTTCTCTTTCTCTCTCTTTCTCTCTTTCTTTCTCTCTTTTTCTTTCTTTCTTCCTTCCTTCCTTCTTTCTTTCTTTCTTCTTTTCTTCCTTTCTTCTTTCTTTCTTTCTTTCTTTCTCTCTTCTCTTTCTCTCTCTCTCTTTCTTTCTTTCTTTCTTTCTTTCTCTCTTCTCTTTCTTTCTTCTCTTTCTTTCTTTCTTTCTTTCTTTCTCTCCTTTCTTTCTCTCTTTCTTTCTTTCTTTCTTTCTTTCTTTCTTTCTTTCTTTCTTTCTTTCTTTCTTTCTTTCTTTCTTTCTTTCTTTCTTTCTTTCATTTTATTTGCTTTTCACACCCAATGACACTCAGAAATCGTTCCTGGCTCGGGGAACAGGGGGGAGCCTATGGATTGAACCCCGGTCTGTCCAAGGCTAGGTCAGAGAGCTACCCTTCATCCGCATTTACAAGAGGGGTGTCCTGCGTGACGTCATCACCCCTTAAAGGTGCAGGCGCTCTTTTCTATCCTCTCCCTACAGCTAGGATGCAAACTCTTGCCATGGGACCCCGAAATTCAATGCCAGGCACCCCCATCTGGCCTCCTGGAGATCCTGATCCAGAGGTTGCGTCTCTGGGCACCAGTGGGTGTGACCCCGAAAAAAGACAATTCATTTCCTCATGGGACCGTTGCAAGAACCATTTCTGTCCCCCCCATCCCCAATTTCCTCCTGCTTATCAGGTCGATTGTATTCCTTCCCTACGCTGCCAGGACGAGATAACAGTTTTGGGGTGAGGCTGGGAGAGGCCCTGGAAGTCGTGGCCAACTTTTGGGGGTGCTGGCAGACCAGAAAAGCCTCAGTGACCTGCAGAGGAAAAGCCCCAGCGCCTCAACTTCCCCTCCTGGCCTCCCCTGTCCCTCCTGGCACTGAGATTTGCATCTGCCAGGTGAGCTGGACCCAGAAATTCTTCTGGGCTTTCTTCTGTCTGTTTCTCATGTTGTTGTGGTGTCTGGGTTTCTTTTTTCTTTCTTTTTCTTCTTTCTTCCTTTTTTCTTTCTTTTTTTCTCTTTTCTTCATTCTTTCTTTCTTTCTCTTTCTCCCTTCTTTCTCTCTTCCTTCCTTTCTTTCTTCTTTCCTTTCTTTCTTTCTCTTTCTTTTTTCTTTCTCTTTCTTCCTTCTTTCTTTCTCTCTTCCTTCCTTTCTTCTTTCTTTCTTTCTTTCTCTTTCTCTCTTTCTTTCTTCCTTTCTTTCATTCTTTCTTCTTTCATTCATTTATTCTTTCTCTTTTCTCTCTCTTTTCTTCCTTCTTTCTTTCTCTATTTCTTGCTTCTTTCTTCCTTCTTTCATTCTTCTTTCTTTTTCTCTTCCTTTCTTTCATTATTCTTTCTTCCTTCTTTCATTCTTCTTTCTTTTTTCTTTCTTTCATTCACTCATTCATTCTTCCTTCTTTCATTTTTTTTTTCTTGTGTGTGTGTGATTTTTGGATCACACCCAGCAGTGCTCAGGGGTTATTTCTGGCTCCACGCTCAGAAATTTCTCCTGGCAGGCACGGGGAACCATAGGGAACGCCGGGATTCGAACCTATGACCTCCCGCATGAAAAACAAACGCCTTACCTCCATACTACCTCTCCAGCCCTCCTTTCATTCTTGTTTCTCTTTCCTCAGTTTCCCCAAATCTGCCCTCCTCTCTCTTTATTTTTCTAGACCCAGAAATTTCTTTGCTTTTTTTTTTTTCATACCATTCACAGAGCAAAGGCCAAAGGACAAGGGTTGCTTTATTTATTTCTTTTCAGGCCAATTTCTCTGTTGATAAGATTAGAAGTGGGTGGGACCAAGATGGCGGCCTTTGCTTTGTTTACCTTTTTTGCAATTTTATAAAATGAATATATATTGTTACCTATTGTGTCTTATAAAATAAATTTACTATGGGCCAATTTATATGTATATATATATATATATATATATATATATATATATTCAGAATATTTCCTTTCATGAATCTGACCAGTTTTCCCAACATCACCAGTGTGGCCCCAAAACCAATCAATCAATCAATCAATAAAAATAAAGAAACATTTATATATATATATTTATTTTTTTTAATTTATGGATCTTTTATTTCTCATCACCGGTGCTGGGAAGAGGACGCTGAGTGTTCCGGGACCCCAAAAATGCAGGCCAAGTAAGTGGGGTTCCTGCCAATATTTGGGAGGGACATAGAAATATTTCTCAGGGGGGTACATATGGATCTAAATAACTTTATAATTTTTTTCCTTTGGAATTTTTTTTCGGGTACGCCCTCGAATCTGGGGCACCCACATTTGTGTGCGATGTTTTGGGGGGTCCAGGCTTATACGTGCGAAGTTTTGTATTTTGGGGGTTCATAAGCCTTCGAGGCAGACACCCCATGAGAAATTCAGCTCCCAGAAAACCCTCCATCTTCTTCTGTTGCCCTAAATCCAACCCCCCTCCCCCTGGTAGTAATTTTGGGGGTTTATTCACCCCAAGATGCTCTCCCTGCAGAAATATATCCAGGGGGGACTCCCAATCCTTGCCTGCCAGGGGGACCCCAAGTGTGTAGGGTGGGACATAAGAAGGACAGAGGTAGCGGAACTCTTACAGCAAACGCTTTTTTCTCTGTTTCTCAGGATTCGTTGCGCCCTGGCCTGGATATTTTTTGGGGGGTTCACCGCCCAGACCTGCACAGGGCTGGGCCCCCCCAAACCCAACATCCTCCTGATGCTCGTGGACGACCTCGGCATCGGGGATTTGGGGTGTTTCGGGAACGACACCCTCAGGTAAGACCTCAGCCTGTTCTGCTTCCTAGAACCAAGTGGAAACTATTTTCATTTTTGCCGCCATCTTGGTTGTCTCAGGCGCCATCTTGGTGGTCTCAGGCGCCATCTTGGTGGTCTCAGGCGCCATCTTGGTGGTCTCAGGCGCCATCTTGGTTGTCTCAGGGACGAATGAAACTCGCATGAGGAACATTTTTTTCCTTTTCCTTTCCTTCCCTTTTTCTTTTCCTTTCCTTTCCTTCTCTTTCCTTCCCTTCCCTTCCATCTATCTATCTCACCACCCATCCATTTATCCACCCCTCCCTCCATCGATCCGTCTCCTTCTGTGTATTGATCCAGCCATCAATCCATCCATCTATCGTCCTCCCACCCTCTCTCCATTCACCCCAAATCTCTCCCATCCATCCATCCACCCTGTATGTATCCATTCATTTTTTTTTTGGGCGACTCAAAACTGGATCCCAACCTCATGTCAAGAGATGGAGTTGACTTCCAAAAAGCAATATGGCGCCAGGCTTTGCGTGTGTTGGCTTTGCGTGTGTGTGTTGGCTTTGCGTGTGCGTGTGTTGACTTTGCGTGTGCGTGTTGACTTTGCGTATGCGTGTTCCATGTTTTTTTTTTGTGTGTGTGTGTCCCAATGTTTGTGTATTTGTGTGTCCAGGAAAATGGCACCTGGGCTTGAATTGCCATGGGAGAGACGATCACTGCCACCATCCCTCTCACTACGGGTTCGAATCCTTCTACGGCATGCCGTACACTTTAGTCGACACTTGTTGGCCCAACCCTACAAGAGACACCCAACTGGCCCTCTTTGTTCAGCACCTCATCGCCTTGACGGTGCTGTCTTTCGTCTTGGGCAAAGTCCTGCGCGTCGTCTCCACCTCCTGGTTCTTCCTCCTCTACCTGGGGGCCCTCCTCTTCCTCCTGAGCTACTTCTGGTCTTCCAGCCACACGTCTTCGCTCTACTGGGACTGCGTCCTCATGAGGGGCCATGACATCACGGAACAGCCAATGAAGGCGGAGCGAGCTGCGTCCATTATGATCGAGGAGGCGACGTCCTTCCTGGAAAGGTCGTTCTTTCTGTTCTTGGGTGCTGACTCCTGGCTCTGCTTGAGAGAGACACACAGAGAGACAGAGACAGAGAGAGACGTCTTTTTGAATCATTAAAATAACTGAACGATTTTGGAAAGAAATTTGGAAAGAATTTCTTGCCTTATGAATTTCAGTGTTTCCTTCTTTTTCTTTCTTTTCTTGCTTCTTTTTTCCTTTCCTTCTTTCTTTCCTCTTTTCTTTTCTTTCTTTTTCTCTTTCTCTCCCCCTTTATTTGTTTATTCATTCTTTTTTCTCCTCTATTTTTCTTCCTTTCTTTTTCTTTCTCTCTACTTCTTTCTTCGTTCTTCCTTTCTCCTCTTTTCTTTCTTTCTTCTTCATCTCTTTCTTTTTCTTTCTTTTCTTTCTTACTTTCTTTTTTCTTTTGTTCTTTACTTTCTTTTTTCTTTCTCGATTTCTTTCTTTTTCCTTCCTTTCTTTCTCCTTCTTTCTTTTTTCTTTCTTTTTCTTTCTTCTTTTCTTTCTTTCTTTTTCTCTTTCTTTCTTTCTCTTTCTTTCTTCTTCCTTCCTTCCTTTCTTTTTTCTTTTCTTACTTTCTTTTTCTTTCTTTTGTTCTTTTCTTTTTCTTTCTTTCTTTATTTCTTCTTTTTCTTTTTCCTTCATTTCTTTCTCCTTTTCTTTCTTTCTTCTTTTCTTTCTTTCTTTTTCATTCTTCTTTCTTCCTTCCTTCCTTCCTTTCTTCCTTCCTTTCTTCCTTCCTTCCTTCCTTTCTTTCTTTCTTTCTTTCTTTCTTTCTTTCTTTCTTTCTTTCTTTCTCTCTCTCTTCCTTTCTTCCTACCTTCTTTCCTTCCTTCCTTCCTTCCTTTCCAAGCCAGGATTTCATCCATATCTAAGTCTTTCCCCCTCCCCTTCCGTTTCCGACCTGTCTGTCCCAGACAGAGGAGGGTTTGAAGTCGTCATGCTAGGACCTGGGCGCGGAGCTCCTCGGACCCAGGCCAGCTAAACAAGACCCACGCATTGTATTCGCAGAAACCAAGAAGGACCTTTCCTCCTCCTCTTCTCCTTCCTGCACGTACACACGCCTTTGCCTACCTCCGACGCCTTCATCGGCACCAGCAGACACGGTCTTTATGGAGACAACGTCCAGGAAATGGACTTTATGGTGGGTAAGTGCAGTGGTTAGACAGACAGACAGACGGACGGACGGATGGACGGACGGACAGACGGACAGACAGACAGACGGACGGACAGACAGACGGACAGATGAATGGATGGACAGACAGACAGACTGACAGATGGATGGATGGACAAACAGACAGACGGACGGACAGACAGACAGACGGACAGATGGATGGATGGACAGACAGACAGACGGATGGACGGACAGACAGACGGACAGACGGACAGACAGACAGACAGACAGACGGACAGACGGACAGACAAACAGACAGACAGACAGACGGACAGGCGGACAGGCGGACAGGTGGACAGGCGGACGGACAGACGGACAGACGAACAGACAGACAGGCAGGCAGATGGACAGACGGACGGACGGACAGACGGACAGATGGACAGATGGACAGACAGACGGACGGACGGACGGACGGACGGACGGACGGACAGACGGATGGATGGACGGACAGACAGACAGACAGACAGACAGACAGACAGACAGACAGACCAGGACTTTGCTCCTAGGTCCATAAAATTTTAGGATTGACTTGTCCACGGTACTGAGGTCATTGCGCCATTTTCTGCTTTATAGCTGGAATTTTTGGTAATGCTGAGACCGGTTGACAACAAAGAAAGAGCTTTCTTGGGGTACATGGCGAGACCGGGGTTCGAACTCCCGACTGAGAAGTTTCAGGGTCATGGAGCCAAGGCCCCCTTCTTCCATACTACTTTGCTTACTGCCCAAATAGCTTTTCTTTTCTGCCTTCGTTTCTTGCCTTTCCTTTCTCCGTCTTCTTTTCTCTTCTCTCGCTCTCCCGTCTCCTTTCCTTTCCCCTTTCCTTTCCTTTCCTTTTTTCTTTTCCTTTCCTTTATTTTTCTTTCTTTTCCTTTTACCTTTCCTTTCTTTCTCTTTCCTTTCCTTCTTTCCTTTCCTTTCCTCTCCTTTCCTTTTCCTTTTCCTTTCTTTCCTTCCCTTCCCTTTCCTCCTCTTCCCCTTCCTTCCCTTCCCCTTTCTTATACCTTTCCTTTTTTTCCTTTTCTTTTCTTTCTTCTCCTTTCCTCTCCTTTTACCTTCCTTTTCTTTTTCTTTCCTTTCCTTTTCCTTTCCTTTTTCTTTTATTTTCCTTCCGTTCCCTTTCCTTTCCTTCCCTTCCATTTTTCCCTTCCCTTTCTTTCCTTTTCTTTCCTTTTTTCTTCCCTTCCTTTCTTTCCTTTCTTTTCCTTCCCTTCCCTTCCCTTTTACCTTTTTTCTCCTTCCTTTCCTTTTCTTTCCTTTCCTTCCCTTCTTTCCTTTTCTTCCCTTTCCTTTCCTTCTTTCCTTTTCTTCCCTTTCTTTTCCTTCCCTTCCCTTTCCTTTCCTTCCCTTTATCTTTTCCTTTCCTTTCCTTTCCTTCCCTTTTACCTTTCCTTTCTCTTTCCTTTTCTTTCCTCTCCTTTCCTTTTACCTTTCCTTTTCTTTTTCTTTTCCTTTCCTTTCCTTTCCTTTCCTTCTCTTCCCTTCCCTTCCTTTTCTTTCCTTTCTTTTCCTTTTCTTTCCTTCCTTTTCCTTTCCTTTCCTTCCTTTTCCTTTCCTTTCCTTTTCTTCCTTTTCCTTTCCTTTCCTTTTCTTCCTTTTCCTTTCCTTTCCTTCCCTTTCCTTCCCTTCCCTTCCTTTCCTTTCCTTTCCTTCCCTTTCCTTCCCTTCCATTTCCTTCCCTTCCCTTCCCTTTCTTTTCTTCCCTTCCCTTCCCTTCCCTTCCTTTCCTTTCCTTTCCTTTCCTTCCCTTCCCTTCCCTTTTCTTTTCCCCTTCCTTCCCTTCCCTTTTCTTTTACCTTTCCTTTCTCTTTTCTTTCCTTTCCTTTCCCTTCCATTTTCCTCTCCTTTCCTTTTACCTTTCCTTTCCTTCCCTTTTCTTTTTCTTTTCCTTTCCTTTCCTTCTCTTCCCTTCCCTTCCTTTTCTTTCCTTTCTTTTCTTTTCCTTTTCTTTCCTTCCTTTTCCTTTCCTTCCTTTTCCTTTCCTTTCCTTTTCTTCCTTTTCCTTTCCTTTCCTTTTCTTCCTTTTCCTTTCCTTTCCTTCCCTTTCCTTCCCTTCCCTTCCTTTCCTTTCCTTTCCTTCCCTTTCCTTCCCTTCCTTTTCTTTCCTTTCCTTCCCTTTCCTTCCCTTCCATTTCCTTCCCTTCCCTTCCCTTTCTTTTCTTCCCTTCCCTTCCCTTCCCTTCCTTTCCTTTCCTTTCCTTCCCTTCCCTTCCCTTTTCTTTTCCCCTTCCTTCCCTTCCCTTTTCTTTTACCTTTCCTTTCTCTTTTCTTTCCTTTCCTTTCCCTTCCATTTTCCTCTCCTTTCCTTTTACCTTTCCTTTCCTTCCCTTTTCTTTTTCTTTTCCTTTCCTTTCCTTCTCTTCCCTTCCCTTCCTTTTCTTTCCTTTCTTTTCTTTTCCTTTTCTTTCCTTCCTTTTCCTTTCCTTCCCTTCCCTTCCCTTCCTTTCCTTTCCTTTTCTTCCTTTTCCTTTCCTTTCCTTTTCTTCCTTTTCCTTTCCTTTCCTTCCCTTTCCTTCCCTTCCCTTCCTTTCCTTTCCTTTCCTTCCCTTTCCTTCCCTTCCTTTTCTTTCCTTTCCTTCCCTTTCCTTCCCTTCCATTTCCTTTCCTTCCCTTCCCTTTCTTTTCTTCCCTTCCCTTCCTTTCCTTTCCTTTCCTTTCCCTTCCTTTCCTTCCCTTTCCTTTCCTTTCCTTTCCTTCCCTTCCCTTTCTTTTCTTCCCTTCCCTTCCCTTCCCTTCCTTTCCTTTCCTTTCCTTTCCTTTCCTTTCCTTTCCTTTCCTTTCCTTTCCTTGCCTTGCCTTGCCTTGCCTTGCCTTCCCTTCCCTTCTCTTTTCTTTTCCCCTTTCTTCCCTTCCCTTTTCTTGTACCTTTCCTTTCTCTTTTCTTTCCTTTCCTTTCCCTTCCATTTTTCTTTCCTTCTTTTCTTTTCTTCCCTTCCCTTTCTCTTTCCTTTCCTTTCCCTTCCCTTTCTTTCACTTCCCTTTCCTCTTGTATTCCAGGCCAGCTGCTGAATGCCCTGGACCGCCTTTCCCTCACCAACAAAACCCTCGTCTACTTCGCGTCCGATCATGGAGGACACCAGGAAGCTCGAAGGGGCCACGCCCAGCATGGGGGGTGGAATGGAGTCTTCAAAGGTAAGAAGAAGAGGAAGAAGAAGAAGACATGTTCGCCGAAAATTTAATGTACGTTGTGTGTGTGTTTTGGTGTGATAAGAGATAATCAGGAGGGAACCTTCCCTAAAAGTACTAAAGGCAAGAAAACTCCATGAAGACGCTGAGGGGGGGTCCCAGTCTTGACCTTCAATGTTTTGGGGTTCGCCCACAGGTGAGAAAGCCATCCGTGGCTGGGAAGGGGGGCCCAGTCTTGTCTCCCCCAGGACCCTAAAACTTTTGGGGTTCGCGCACAGCTGGAAAAGCCTTAAGTGGCTGGGAAGGGGGGCCCAGTCTTGGCCCCCCCAGGACGCTAAATATTTTGGGGTTCGCCCACAGGTAGAAAAGCCTCAGTGGCTGAAAAGGGGGGCCCAGTCTTGGCCCCCCAGGACCCTAAAAGTTTTGGGGTTCACCCACAGGTGAAAAAACCATCCGCGGCTGGGAAGGGGGGCCCAGTCTTGGCCCCCCAGGACCCTAAAAGTTTTGGGGTTCGCCCACAAGTAGAAAATTCATCAGTGGCTGGGAAGGGGGTCCCAGTCTTGGCCCCCCAGGACCCTAAAAGTTTTGGGGTTTGCCCACAAGTAGAAAATTCATCAGTGGCTGGGAAGGGGGGTCCCAGTCTTGGCCCCCCAGGACCCTAAATGTTTCGGGGTTTGCCCACAGGTAGAAAAGCCATCCGTGGCTGGGAAGGGGGGTCCCAGTCTTGGCCCCCCCCAGGACCCTAAAAGTTTTGGGGTTCGCGCACAGGTGGGAAAGCCATCAGCGGCTGGGAAGGAGGGATCCGAGTTCCGGGCATCGTGCGCTGGCCTGGGCAGCTGCCCCCCGAAACCGTGGTGGACGAGCCCACCAGCCTGATGGACATTCTCCCGACACTGGCCATCCTGGCGGGGGGTACATTGCCACAGGACAGGTAAGAAGGGGTTCTGCCCCCCCCGAGAAGTTTTGGAGTCCTAGACTCGCCCTCTGAACCCCAAGGAAGGTTGCCGTTAAACTCATTTTATTTGATTTATTTTTTTCGATGAAGAGACATTATTTGGGGGGGTTTGGGTCCCACCTGGTAAGGGGGCGCTGTGGGTGGTGTTTTGGGGTGTCCTTGAAGTATTGGGGGGTCACACTGCGGTTGGAAATCTAGTTTTCTTTTTCTTCCTTCTTTACTTTTATCTTTTCTTATTCCCTTCCTTCCTCCTTCCTTCCTTTTTTCTTCCTTCCTTCTTTCTTTCCTTCTCTTCTTCCTTCCTTCCTTTTCCCTTCCTTCTTTCCTTCTTTTCTTTCTTTCTTTTCCCTTCCTTCTTTCCTCCCTTCCTTTCCTCAATTCCTCCTTTCTTCTTTTCCTCCTTTCCTTATTCCTTCTTCCCTCATCTCTTTTTTTCTTTTTTCATTTTTCTCTGTCCTTTCATTCATTCCTACTTACCTTCTTCAATCCATCCATTCCTTTGTCTCTTTCTTTTTCTCTTCTTTTTTTCTCTTTCTTTTTTCCTTCCTCTCTTTCTCTTACTTTTTCTTTCTTTCTTTATCTCTTCTTTCTTTCTTTTTTCTTCTTTCTTCCTTCCTTTCTTCTTTCTTCCTTCCTTTCTTCTTTCTTCCTTCCTTTCTTCTTTCTTTTCTATTCAGCAGCTGAGTTCTTTCTCTCCTTTTCTTTATCTTTTTCCTTTTCTCTTTCTTTCTCTTTCTTTTTTCCTTCCTCTCTTTCTTTCTTTCTCTTACTTTTTCTTTCTCTTTCTTCTTTCTTTCTTCTTTTTTTCTTCCTTTCTTCTTTCTTTTTTATTCATCAGGTGAGTTCTTTCTCTCCTTTTCCTTCTTTATCTTTTTCTTCTTTCTTCTTCCTCTTTCTTCTTTCTTTTTCTATTTCTTTTTCTTTCTTTCTCTTTCTTTCATCTTTCATCCTCTCATTCTTTCTTTTTCTTTCTTTCTTTCTCTTTCTGTCTTCTTTTCTTTTTCTTTCTTTCTTTCTATTTGACATGTGAGCTTTCTTTTTCTCCTTTTTCTTCTTTCTTCTTCCTTTCTTTTTATTTTTCTCTTTCTTTCTCTTTCTTCTTTTGTTCCTTTCATCTTTCATCCTCTCATTCTTTCCCTCTTTTCCTTTTCTTCCTTTGCTCTTTCATTTGCACTATTTTATCATTGTTTACTTTTGGGGGGCAGGAATTCCTCCTGGGTCTGTGTTCAGAAATCACTCTCGGAAGGCTTGAGTCGTCCGGGACCCCCCTGGGACCCCACAAATCAAACTTGAGCTGCCTACAATCGAGGCAAACGCCCTGCCCACTATGCCATCCCTCCGGCCCTGTGTCTCTATCTTCAGACCTCATGGAAACGAGGTTGAATTCTTTGGTGTTTAGGAGGGAGGGATGGAGAAAGGAAGCAAAGATGTGGGGGGCTCAGAGTGGGGCCCCCCAGAAACGCTCCATCACGCCTTGCGAGGAGCATCGTCACCCCAAAAAAATCCCAGGCGCCATTTGCACCCGATAGACCTCGAGTTGGACACCTAGCCGCCCGCATACGCCTTCTGCCCTTTCCTCCGCCAGATCTAATCAGAGAGAGAGGAGTTTATTGGGGTAACTCTGGGTCAAGAAATTATGCATATTTTGGGGGGCTTTTCTATTCCCTCACCCCCCTGTATCCATAAACCGGTGTCACTGCAGACAGATCGATGGCCACGACCTCATGCCCTTGCTCCGTGGCGAGCAAATGGTGTCAGAACACGAATCCTTGTTCCATTATTGCGAGAGAGACATCCACGCCGTCCGCTGGCGCCCCAGAAACGGTGAGTGGCCCCCCGCTTTCCTGAGGCGCCTTCCCCCCCCCCCCAGGAGAGCATCTTGCTGGCTCCCTCCCTCTTCCTCTCTTGCCCGCGGAAATCTGGTAGTTTCTAGAATGGCTGCTGAGAAGTCCCTTCTTTCTTCTTTCTTTCTTTCTTTCTTTCTTTCTTTCTTTCTTTCTTTCTTTCTTTCTTTCTTTCTTTCTTTCTTTCTTTCTTTCTTTCTTTCTTTCTTTCTTTCTTCTTCTTCTTCTCCTCCTCCTCATTTTCTTTTTCTTCTCCTCCTCCTTCTTTTCTTCTTCTTTTCTTCTTCTTCTCCTCCTCCTTTTCTTCTTCTCCTCCTTCTTTTCTTCTTCTTCTCCTTTTCTTCTCCTTCTCCTTTTCTTCTCCTCCTTTTCTTCTTCTCCTCCTCCTTTTCTTCTTCTTCTGCTCCTCCTTCTTTTCATCTTCTCCTTTTCTTCTCCTCCTCCTCCTTTTCTTCTTCTCCTTCTTTTCTTCTCCTCTTCCTCCTCTTCTTCTTGTTCTTCTCCTCCTTTTCTTCTTCTCCTCCTCCTTTTCTTCTTCTGCTCCTCCTTCTTTTCTTCTCCTTTTCTTCTTCTTCTTCTTCTTCTTCTCATTTTCTTCTCCTTTCTTCTTCTTTTTCTTCTTCTCCTCCTTTTTTCTACTTCTTCTCCTCCTCCCTTTTTCTTCTTCTTCTCCTCCTCCCTTTTCTTCTTCTTCTCCTCCTTCTTTTCTTCTTCTCCTCCTCCTCCTTTTCTCTTTCTTCTCCTTCTCCTTCTCATTCTCCTTCTTCTTCATCTTCTTCTTCTCCTCCCTTTTTCTTCTTCTTTTTCTTCTCCTCCTTCTTTTCTTCTTCTTCTTCCTTTTCTTCTCCTCCTCCTTTTCTTCTTCTCCTCCTCCTCCTCCTTTTCTCTTTCTTCTCCTTCTCCTTCTCCTTCTCCTTCTTCTTCTTCTTCTTCTTCTTCTCCTCCTCCTCCTCCTCCTCCTCTTCTTCTTCTTCTTCTTCTCCTCCTCCTCCTCCTCCTCTTCTTCTTCTTCTTCTCCTCCTCCTCCTTTTCTCTTTCTTCTCCTTCTCCTTCTCCTTCTCCTTCTCCTCCTCCTCCTCCTCCTCCTCCTCCTCCTTCTTCTTCTTCTTCTTCTTCTTCTTCTTCTTCTTCTTCTTCTTCTTCTTCTTCTTCTTCTCCTTCTCCTCCTCCTCCTCCTCCTCCTCCATTTTCTCCTCCTCTGAGCCTTCCAGGCTAAATTTCTGAGACAAGAAGACCACGCGAGAGGCCAGGGATCAAACCAGGTCGAAGCAGCGGCACAGTCAGTAGGGCGTTTGTCAGATCCCAGGCATCCCATATGTTTCCCCCCGAGCCGGGAGCTATTTCTGAATGCGGAGCCAGGTGTAACCCTTGAGTGTCACCTGTGCTGTCCCCCAAAAGCAAAAAAAAAAAAAAAAAACATAAAAAATAAAAGCCAATCTCAGTGCTCTCGTTCTGTCCTGAATCTGAGCATGCCCCGCAGGTTTGGCCCTCTGGAAAGTCCACTTCGTGACCCCCAATTTCGAGCCCCCCGGAGCGCAGGGCTGCTACGTGTCTCGCTTCTGTTCCTGTCTCCCGGGCCAAGTCACAGCCCACGACCCCCCTCTGCTCTTCGACCTCAGCCGGGACCCGTCCGAATCCAGGCCTTTGAGCCGGGACACTGAACCCCAATTTGATGAGGTGATTCGGAGGGTGTCCGAGGCCGTGAGGGAACACCGCGCTGCCCTCGTGTCCACCCCGGTTCAGCTGACGCACCGCAACAAGATTAACCCCAGGCTGAGGCCTTGCTGTGGCGTCTTCCCCTACTGTATGTGTGACCGAGAGGGCCTGGGGGATACCCAGTTGCACCCCCAGGGGACAGAAGGGGGACTCCGGGGGCATAGCATTCCAGCCTGAAGTCCCCCAAAATTCCCAATGTCGACAACAGAAGCGATACAAACAGGAGAGAGTGATGGAGTGACTCTGCCCTTGGTCTCTGGCCTGTCCCTTAGCTGCCCGGAGAATGCTACGTCTAAAGAGAAAAAGCTAGGAAAAATGTCAAGTCAACCTAAGAAGACATAGGAGGCCGGAGAATAGAGCCAGAGGTCATCAGTGGCTTCATCAATATCTGCATTTGTGTGTCTTAATGTCTGGAGAGAGAGAGCGTTTATGTGTCTGCATCTTTGATACCTATGTCTAGATCAATATCTGGGTTGATATCTCTATCAATAACACATGAGGCTTCATCGTTGATATCTATGACTAGATCAATATCTGCGTCGATATCTCTATATCAATACTATATAAGAGGCTGTGTCTTTGATATCTATGTCTAGATCAATATCTGCGTCGATATCTCTATCAATAGCAGATAAGAGGCTGCATCGTTGATATCTATGTATGGATCAATATCTACATTGATATTGGTATCAATAGCATCCAGGTGTCTGCATTATCAATATCTATGTCTAGATCAATATCTATGTCTGTGTAGGCTGAACGTCCATCTATGTATCAATAGCGTCTATCTCTCCACCAATGTCTATCCCATTGCTAGCTAAGCCGGGATCAATAACTCTATATTTGTCAATATCACTTCTTCCATCTACGACAATGGCACCCGTACAGCTGTATCATTTAGACCCAGGTCTAGATCAATACCTATACCAATAACATCTATATGTCTACATCATTGATATCTATGTCTGATCAATGTCTTTAGCAATAGCACGTCTATGTCAATATCGCCAATATCTAGATCAATATCTGTGTCTATATCTGAGTAGGCCAAGATCAATAAACATATCGAGAGAATCTATGACTTCTACGTCTAGATCAATATCGAGATCTTTCTAAGTATCTATTTCTCTGATTTCATATCAATATCTTTTTTTTGTTGTTCTTATCCCGCCCCCTCATATCAATATCTATGTCCAATAGCATCTATTGATTTATGTCTGGATCAATAACTATGTCTAGGTTCATCTTGGCATCAATAAAACTATAAGCATGCATCAATGTCTATTGCATGATTATCTGTGTGCGGGTTGTGATCGATACCAAATTTATCTAGAGGTCAATCGATACATATCTATGAATCTATCTATCCAATATTTATCAATATATCTACATATCAATGATATATCCAATATCTATCAATGATATATCCAATATCTATGAATCTATCTATCCAATATCTATCAATATATCTATATATCTAATATATCAATATATCTATGTATCAGTGATATATCCAATATTTATCAAAATATCTATATATCAATGATATATCCAATATCTATCAATATATCTATATATCCAATATATCAATATATATTGAAGGAAGGAAGGAAGGAGGAAGGAAGAAAGAAGGAAAGAAGGAAGGAGGAAGGAAGGAGAAGGGAAGGATGGAAGAAAGGAAGAAAAAGAGGGAGAAAGAAGGAAGAGAGGAGGAAGGAAGAAAGAAAGAAGGAAAGAAAGAAGAAAGAAAAGAAAAAGAAAGAAGAGAAAGAAAGAAGGAAAAAAGAAAGAAGGAAGGAAGAAAGGAGAAGGGAAGTGTACCCGCCTTCGCTTCTGCCCTTTAATGGGAGAGGTCTCCGGCCAGCAGTTTTCTCTCAACCAGAACAGAAGGTAGAAGGCGAATACAAATAATTCGCAAGTGTTAAGCTCTTTTGTGAACACCTAGAAAATTAATCCGTAGAAGTTAATAATAAAAGCTCAAGCTGAATTCCTGTCAAGAGGTTTATTGAGAGAATAAGCAAAGCTTTTATAGCCTGTTTCAGTGGGAGGAGCAAAAAACACAGGATTGAAACTTAAACCAATCAGATTTGTACAGGTACAACGATTTTTAACCAATGGGAGCAGACACATTTTGATGGCGGGAAGGATAAGGAGAAACCTGGCAGGATGGGGGGAGGGGAAGCAAATCCTTAATAGATTCTAACAGTTTAAATCTTACAAAAATCTATTTATGACTATGCTTGAGAGCAGTTACAAAAACAGATTCCATGGAAAGATTAAGGAACCTAGTTAAGCCAGGTTCTTTGTGGTGAGCTAAGTTTATTTGCAGGGTTCTTTTGGCTCAGGGCTATGCAAACTTTTGGCTTGAATCAGGCAGCGGTGAAAAATCCATACAAAGTTCCTTTAAACATGTGGGTGCTCGGTCGCCCACATCTCCCCCTGTTTAGTATACAATATAGAAGGGACAGATGTGCCTCGGTGGACTGGCCACACTGGGTGAAGAGGTGTGGGGCTTCCAGTCACCGCATCTGCTACCCTTGAGTCAGTCGTTTCCAAAGCTTGGCAAGGCGCGAGCGCACAGATTGAGGTCTATGCGCCAGCTCCTCGATTACTTCAAACTTAAGTGGCGGAGAGTTGGCAGGAGGGGAGATGTCAGGCGTCAGCTGGTTTTCTGAGGTGCATAGCTGTTGGTATAAAACTTTTGAGTCCTTTCTGGTTGCTTCATTCACTTGATTCTTCACGAAGGTGGTGAGTTTGCGAAAAGCCCAAGGACCAAAAGAAACTAGCAACATGAAGCCAATGAAGGGTCCCAAAAAAGCTGGGAGCACTGTAGTTATCCATGGAGTGGTAGAAAACCAATTTTTGTACCAGCTCTCACTCTGCTCTAAATCTTTTTGTCTATTTTCTAAATCATCATCTATACGTTGAATGCTGTCTCTAACTAAACCTGTTTCATCCTTAAAAACACAACATTCTTCTTTCAGGGCTACACAGATTCCTCCTTCCTTCAAAAAAGCTAAATTAAGACCACGGCGATTCTGCAGCACCATTTCAGCTAAGGAGTTAACAGTATTGGTGAGGTGCTGCAGGCCTTTTTTAAGTTCATCAATATCAGCGTTAACAGAGCGTTGCAAGGCAGAAAGATGTTGGGAGGAGGTGACAAGGGAAGCAATGCCAGTACTGGCACCAGCTGTGCCAAGAGTCAACAGGACACCTACAGTAATGGCAGTGACAGGTTCACGTTTATGACGGGAATAACCGGAGGTGGAGCGGGCAAAAAGGAAATCTTCAGTGTGATGAACAGACAGGCGGGGAAGGAGAAGGATGAGAATGCAGTAATCATTGGATTTTAAAAAGACAGAAGGAATAATATGGGGGGAAAGACCAGAAACACAGGCAAAGTAGGTGCCTTCAGGTGCTAGCAAAAAGGAGGAATCAGAGGCATTAGAAAGAGTATGGGTAACATTACAGGTGAAGGATAATTCAGGGGGAAGACGAGTATGGGCAGGTTTAACACAGAGTCCGGATCCAACGACTTGTCCAACGGTGATGGCATGATGGGAATCAATACCCCAACGAAGCTTTGATGGATCTGAGGTGACAGAAAGGTTACCAAGTATAGCAACACCCTCATAGAAAGGGGGGGTTGGGGAAAAGCAAATCCAGCAGTGTTGATAGCCAGGAGTTTGGATGGCAAGTGCAGAGGCATTCATCATGTCAAGAATAAGTTGAAAGTCAGAAGTGACACTAGGGGGTAGGGTAAGCTGAAGAGAGAAATCAGGAGTGGGAGGGGAAAAGGGAGACGGGGTGGATGGTAGAGAAGGAGGTGGTTGGGGACGGGAGGCAAGGGCGAGGTTTGGGCTAGGAGCAAGAGGGAGGTAAGAGCGAGGGGGCTCAATGAGTAACTGAAGAGAAAAAATGAGGCCAGGATCACGTCCAGAGGAATAAAGGCGCAGGCCCCAGTCACAGCGTTTTGACCAGGGGTGGGCTTTACCTGCGGGAGTAAAGGAAATAGTGAGAGGATTACACCATTTGTTGGTTAGACAAAGAGGTTTAAGGGAGGAAGAAGAGGAAGCATGAGAGACAGAGATATAGTCCCAGGAGGAGGATGGAGACCAAGAGGCATCACCAGTGGTTTCGCAACCCCAGGAGGCACAAAAATAAACGTCACGGAAACCGCACTTAGAATTGAGGGAGCGGTCTCTGTGACCACCAGGGCAGACATAAAAAGGGTAGGAAGAAAGTTCAGCACGAGCGGTGGGGTTACCACAGCCAAAGGTATTTTGGGTTCTGGAGAAAGCAAAGGCACCGCCCTGAACGTTAAAATGATCCGCGGACTGGAACTGTTGATCTGGTGGGTTGGCTGGTCCGGGGCGAGGCAGAAAGGAGTTGGGAGTGCCCCAGACAGGATGAGCACCGAGGGCGAGGGCACACAAATCGACGGAGAGCGTAGGCCAAGGAGTAGTTGTGGCAAGAATGCTGGTAGCGTTGGCAACATCACCGGCCTCGTTTAGGATGAGCCACGTATAATTCCAAAGGGTATACGGAGAGGGACTGTGACGAGGAGATGGCGATGCAGCATTAGGTTGTGCCAGCAGGTGGAGCCATAGGAGCAGGGCTGTCGTCAGTGGAAGGCGCAGTGAAGGTGTCATTCTGTGAGACGGGAGGTGAAGCAGCGTCTGAAATGGAAGAAGAAGGAGAAACCTCAGGGTTTAAATCCCTGGGCTGAATAAAGGGCTTGATCAAGCGATCAGGAAGCCAGCGAGTTTCATTGGTGTCCGGATTATGGACACATGCATGGCCTTTTCCCCAAATAAGAACGGGGTGAGGTCCAAGCCAGGCGCCAGTGCGCACATCCTTCCACAAGACTGTGGAAAAGGAATCTTTGGTAGAGGGATGCCAGAGGCGATCCGCAGCAGACTTTCCATGAAGATCAAGGGAGAGAAAATTTAGCACAAAAAGTGCATGATTGAGGAGCGAGCGAGGAGTGGAGCGGTGACCATGGAAAACAAGGTCCTTAGAAGAGAGCTTAAAAAGCATGTTTTTGAGAGTGGAATGGGAGCGTTCCACTATACCCTGTTCCTGGGGATTGTGGGGAATTCCAAATTTGTGGGCGATGCCAAATTTAGCAAGGAAATCTTGAAGTTTGTGGGAGGTGTAGGCAGGCCCATTGTCAGATTTAATAGTGGATGGGAGGCCAATAATGGAAAAGCAGTGCAAAAAGTGTGCTATAACGTCTCGAGTAGCTTCACCAGTGTGAAGGGAAGCGCAAATAAAACCACTAAAGGTATCCACAGAGACATGGACAAACTTGAGAGAGCCAAAGGAGGCAAAATGAGTGACATCAGTTTGCCAAAGGGAACCAGGCAGGAGACCACGGGGATTAACTCCAAGATGGGGTTCAGGAAGGAGGGAGACGCAGGATTGGCACTGTTTGACTATGTCTTTAGCCTGTTCACGGGTGATGGAGAATTTTAAACGAAGGGTTTGAGCGTTGAGATGATGAAGCTTATGGGCCATAGAAGCTTGTTGAAGAGGAGGGCATGTGGAGGAAGACGAGAGGATAGGAAAAAGAGTGTGTCTGGTGGCTGCATCAACCTGAGCATTACCTTGCACCAAGGGACCTGGGAGGTCAGTATGGGCACGAATATGGGAAATAAAGAAAGGATGTGAGCGGGACAAGATGAGCTGTTGGATTTGGGAGAACAATTGAAAAGCTGTGGTAGAGGGCTTAATGAAGGGAATGGTTTCAAGAAGGGGAACGGAAGAAGCAACGTAGAAGCTGTCAGTATAGAGGTTAAAAGGAGAGGAAAACATTTGGAAGGCTTGAAGGACAGCAAACAATTCAACATGTTGGGCAGAAGTAAAGGAAGTAGGAAATGAATGCAGCTTACCTTGTATAAGGAGAGCTGCAACACCGGAGTTGCTGCCATCAGTGAAAAGAGTGGAAGCATTGGGAATAGGAGAAAAACGGGTAACAGTGGGAAAGATAACAGGATGGGAACGTAAAAAATGAAGCAATTTATCAGCGGGATAATGATGTTCTATTGTGCCAGGGAAGGAGGTAAGAAATAAAGTCCAGTCAGGGACTTGGGTGAGAAGCCAGTCAAGCTGGTTAGAAGTGTAGGGAAGGACAAGAGTATCAGGTAATTTTTCAAAAAGTTTAACGGAAAGCGTGGTGCCCTGTTGAAGGAGGGAAACAACAAGGTCAGGATACGTAGCGAGAACTTTGCTTGGGGTGGCAGGAAGATGCACCCAATAAAGGGGAGCGGATTGCCAAAAAACGGCTGTGGGGGCGAAGGAGGTAGCAAGGACAATGAGGGAAAGAGGGGAGGAGGGGGAAAAATAGGAAAGAAATTGAGATTGGATTGCAGATTCAACTAAATCAAGGGCAGCGCGAGCCGCAGGCGTAAGGGATCGAGGGGAGGTGGGGGCGGGGTCGCCTTGCAATATATCAAAGAGCGGCTTAAGATCACCAGTGGAGAGCTTAAGATAAGGGCGAAGCCAGGTAATGTCTCCGAGAAGACGCTGAAAGTCATGATAGGTTTTTAGGTGAGAGGTACGGAGCTGAACCTTTTGGGAGCGAACATTAGAGGGCAGTAGTTCAAAACCTAAAAAAAGGTGGGGAGGATGGAGTTGAACTTTATTTTTAGAAATGGAAAAACCATGTTGTTGAAGAGAGGAGACCAAGTGGGTGGCAGCGGAGAAAAGAAGATCCTCATTTGGGCCTAGGAGGAGAATATCATCCATATAGTGATAAATGGAGAGGGAGGGGTAGAGGGAGCGAAAAGGATCGACAAAAGAGGCAACATAAATTTGACATAGGGTAGGACTGTTCCGCATTCCTTGCGGAAGGACCCGCCATTGGAAACGAGCACAAGGACCGGATGCATTAATTGGGGGTAAAGAGAAGGCAAAGCGAGGACAATTATCAGGGTGCAATGGGATAGAAAAGAAACAATCTTTGAGATCAAGAATGATTTTAAAAGAATTTTCAGGAAAAGCGGTAGGAACAAGAAGGCCAGGTTGAGTAGATCCCATAGGGTGCATGGTGGCATTAATTTTTCGAAGGTCATGAAGAAGTCTCCAGGATCCAGACTTCTTTTTGATAACAAAGATAGGGGTGTTCCAAGGGGAAGTAGAAGGCTCAATGTGGCCAGCGTGGAGCTGCTCCTGAACAAGGGAAGAGGCTGCTGCAAGTTTTTCAGAAGAGAGGGGCCATTGGGGAACCCAAACAGGGGAATCAGATTTCCAGGAAATTTGGAGGGAGGGTCTGGGTGCAGGGGACGGAGAAGGAAGAGAGGAGGAAACGGGAGGAAGGGAAAACTGAGCATACACAGAGGAGGTGGGAGGGGGAGAAGGGGAGTAGCCGAGACCTAGGCGGCCGAGGTTGGGAGTGGCCTGGATGGGCTTGCTAATGCCCTGTAGGTTTTTTTCGAGGCCTTTGGAGGGGACATACCCTTGAGCAAAAAGTTGATTAAGAACTGTTTTATTCTTACATTTAAGAAGCAGGAGGCCCATCTGATCCATGAGGTCGCGGCCCCAGAGGTTAATGGGAAGATCAGGGATGATGTAAGGGCGGACGAGACCAGCATCACCATCTTCGTCTTGCCAGACAAGGCGGTGGGCGCTGACAAGAACTTGCTTGACAGCACCAGCTACGCCGGAGACATGGTCAGGAGAGGTGGTGGTTGGCCACTCGGGGGGCCAGTCGAGGGGAGAGAAACAAGTGGTGTCAGCTCCAGTATCCAAGAGACCTTTGAAAGGACGGCCTT
Organism: Suncus etruscus; assembly: GCF_024139225.1. Taxonomy (NCBI): domain Eukaryota; kingdom Metazoa; phylum Chordata; class Mammalia; order Eulipotyphla; family Soricidae; genus Suncus; species Suncus etruscus. The sequence continues at coordinate 445,684 of NW_026060315.1, read as the reverse complement.
GGATAGTAAGGGTGAGAATGGAGGATGGCCGTTCCTGACAGATGGCCTTAATCCAATATACGTCAGAGGAACCTGGGTCGGATGCGCCACGATGGTGAGGCAGGGCGGGGAGTTCCATAGCCAGGGGCAGTGGTAAAGCCTGGGCAATGCGAAGACCAGGTGTAACCTGCACGGGGTGGTAAGGGGCGACAGCGTGAAGAATAATTTCACCAGAATAGTCGCCATTAACTATAGAAGGCTGGATGATAAGACCTTTAGTAGTAAGGGAGGCGCGGCCAATAATCATAAAGAAAAAACCTGGAGGAGGTGGTCCATAGATGCCGGTGGGGAGCTGGTAAATGCCACCCTCAGGGGTTAATAAGTGAGGGGAGGAGGAACAGAGATCGAGCCCTGCGGAGCCTGGGGTGGCCCTGATAAGGGAGGAGGCTGCGGGGCGGGAGATTGGTGCTGATAAAGCACCTGAGAGGGAACTGAGGGTGTTCCTGATAAGTGGTCCCCCGTTGCAGGAACAAAATTGATGTGACGAGGCTGGGCGCGCGGGGCTTGGGGGAAGCCCCTGCGGCCATTTCCCTGAAAACTGTTCTGAGAGGAGGTCTGAGAAGCACGGGTACTAGGGTTGGGGGCAAGGGCGTTGCCTTCCACATCTGCGACAGAGCGGCATTGAGAGAGCCAGTGTCTGCCCCTGCGACAACGCGGGCAGAGAGAGGGGCGTGCCGTGGAGGAACCAGTTTGCATAGTGGGGGCGCGGCGCTGGGGACATTGAGCAGAAAAGTGTCCTGGCTGGCCGCATTGAAAACAGGTTTTACCTTTAGTCTGACCTTGGAAGGCCACGAGGGCGCCGGCGACTTGATGTGCAAAGCAATGTGCATCTTTGCACAAAGAAATCATATCTTGGAGGGATTTACTCTGCCAGTGGGATTTAAGTAAAGCGCGGCATGAGGAATTAGCATTTTCATAGGCCAATTGTTTGATAAGAGGGTGGGAGGAATCAGAGGGAGGGATACCCGCAGTGCGTTCAATGGCCTCAAGGAGGCGGGAGATGAATACGTGATAGGGCTCATCAGCACCCTGCTGGATGCGAGAGAGGGGTTCGGAGGGGGCAGAGGAGCGAGGGAGAGCACGCCACGCTTTCATGGCGGCCTGAGAGGTGTTAGTGAGGATGGGGAGGGGAATGAGTTGTTGTAATTCGATAGAATGAAAAGGCTCAGAACCGGAGAGTTGTTGAAAATAACGCTTATCATCCTTAGCAAGGTCTTTACAGTTATTGGTGAATTCCGCCTCCCACAAAACAAAAAGTTCGGGCTTAAGAGCGCTACGGGCAGCTAGGCGCCATTCAAGAGGGTACATAGCACCACCGTAGGACATCGTCTCCAAACACGTAATGGTGTAAGGGGCTTGGACTCCGTAGTCACGGACGGATTTCATGAGCTCCTGGAGGTCTTTGCGATTCATGGCCTGATATTCAATATATTGCTGATAGACCAAAGGTGGGGCAGGCTGGGCAGGCGGCGCGGCGAGAGGTGCCTCAGGAATGGAGGGTGGGGAGTCAGGATTAGCAGGTGGGGGAGAGAGAGTCGCAGGCGGAGGCGCGGCAGCGCCCAAGGAAGAAGGTGAGGGGTCGCGGGGATTTTGGGATCTCGTGTGAGGGCGGCGGGGTCGGGCTCCGGGATCAGCAGGAGGCAAGGGGGGGGGAGGTTCAGTGGCTCCGGGATTAGCAGGAGAAAGCAGTGGGGGAGCAGGGTCAGAGGCAGGAAGAGAGTCCGAAAGAGCTACGGGACGCTGTTTAACAATGGCAGGGAAGAGGAGATGAGGGTCAGGCGGGGACAGGCGTTGGAGAACTTTATCAAGGACTTCAGAGAGTTTGATGACGGTGGCTTGGAAAGCAGAGGGAGACAGTTCAGAGGGAAGCTCAGAATGGGAGGGAGAAGGCAAAGGGTGAAGGGTAGGGGTGGGGGGCGAAGGGGGTGAAGCTGCTGGGGGCTGTTGGATGGGTGCAGGGGATGGAACGCGGGGGGGGTCAGTGACGGTGTCCAGAGGGGGCGCAGTGGGTGTAGGAGAGAGAGAGGGGTTAACAGTACAAGGAGAAGGCAGGGGAGGCTTGGTAAGATCAGAATGAGAGCTGGTAGGGGAAAGAGAAGGGGTTGAGGCGCGGGACGCAGAATCCAATGCTTTCTGAGCTTCTTGGACAGCAAGAGAGCAGGCGGGGGAGAAAGGAGCGTCAACAATAATTCCCTGAAGAAGTTGCCAATATTGCAGAATAAGGTTTTTATGGGGGAGGTCATCCTTTTGATTACAAAAGGAGGTTAATTCTTGGCCAACAGTTTTCCAAGTGGACTGGGCAATACGGGGTGCCGTGAGGACGAACCAAGGGCAGACCTCATGAACGAGGGCAAAAAATTTATAGAGATTTTGTTTGGAGACTTCTACGCGTCTGGCTTTTAACTCAGACTGAATATCAGTTATGAATTTGGCTTCTGTGCTTAACGAGTTACCCATAGTAAAAAGGCACAGGAGTCCCAAGGGCCAATTGAGGGACGATAGGTCGGCAAAAAAATGTGCGCACTAAGAAAGGCTGACTAAACGTAGCGTCACTCCTGATGGGAGCTTTACCCACCCCTGATAAGGGTTTACCGACGTCTTACCACGTTAGCTCCTGGATTCGCCTGCCTCCAGCCGACGGGGCGTACACGTGGGATGAAAAACACTCACGTTGCGGCGCCACCTGTACCCGCCTTCGCTTCTGCCCTTTAATGGGAGAGGTCTCCGGCCAGCAGTTTTCTCTCAACCAGAACAGAAGGTAGAAGGCGAATACAAATAATTCGCAAGTGTTAAGCTCTTTTGTGAACACCTAGAAAATTAATCCGTAGAAGTTAATAATAAAAGCTCAAGCTGAATTCCTGTCAAGAGGTTTATTGAGAGAATAAGCAAAGCTTTTATAGCCTGTTTCAGTGGGAGGAGCAAAAAACACAGGATTGAAACTTAAACCAATCAGATTTGTACAGGTACAACGATTTTTAACCAATGGGAGCAGACACATTTTGATGGCGGGAAGGATAAGGAGAAACCTGGCAGGATGGGGGGGAGGGGAAGCAAATCCTTAATAGATTCTAACAGTTTAAATCTTACAAAAATCTATTTATGACTATGCTTGAGAGCAGTTACAAAAACAGATTCCATGGAAAGATTAAGGAACCTAGTTAAGCCAGGTTCTTTGTGGTGAGCTAAGTTTATTTGCAGGGTTCTTTTGGCTCAGGGCTATGCAAACTTTTGGCTTGAATCAGGCAGCGGTGAAAAATCCATACAAAGTTCCTTTAAACATGTGGGTGCTCGGTCGCCCACAGGGAAGAAGGATGGAAGGAAGAAAAAGAGGGAGAAAGAAGGAAGGGAGGAAGGGAGGAAGGAAGAAAGAAGGAAAGAAAGAAGAAAGAAAAGAAAAAGAAAGAAGGGGCCGGGCGGTGGCGCTGGAGGTAAGGTGCCTGCCTTGCCTGCGCTAGCCTTGGACGGACCGCGGTTCGATCCCCCGGCGTCCCATATGGTCCCCCAAGCCAGGAGCGACTTCTGAGCGCAGAGCCAGGAGTAACCCCTGAGCCTCACAGGGTGTGGCCCAAAAACCAAAAAAAAAAAAGAAAGAAGAGAAAAAAGAAGGAAAAAGAAAGAAGGAAGGAAGGAGAAGGGAAGAAGGATGGAAGCAAGAAAAAGAGGGAGAAAGAAGGAAGGGAGGAGGAAAGGAGGAAGAAAGAAAGGAAGAAGAAAGAAAAGAAAAAAGAAGAGAAAGAAGGAAGAAAAGAGTGAAAGAAAAGAAAGAAGGAGGGAAAGAGAAAGACAAAGAAAGAAGGAAGGGGCCCGGAGAGATAGCACAGCGGTGTTTGCCTTGCAAGCTGCCGATACAGGACCAAAGGTGGTTGGTTCGAATCCCGGTGTCCCATAGGGTCCCCCGTGCCTGCCAGGAGCTATTTCTGAGCAGACAGCCAGGAGTAACCCCTGAGCACCACTGGGTGTGACCCAAAAAAGCTAAAAAAAAAAAAAAGAAAGAAAGAAAGAAGGAAGGAAACGAAAGAAAGAAAGAAAGAAAGAAAGAAAGAAAGAAAGAAAGAAAGAAAGAAAGAAAGAAAGAAAGAAAGAAAGAAAGAAAGAAAGAAAGAAAGAAAGAAAGAAAGAAAGAAAGAAAGAAAGAAAGAAAGAAAGAGAAAAAGAAAGAGAAGGAAGAATGAATCTGGAAAAAGAAAAGAAAGAAAAACAAATGAAAGAATGTAAGAAAAAGGATGAAAGAGAAGAAAGGAAGGAAAGGCAGGAAGAGAGTGGCGATAGGGCTAAAGACAGAGCTGGCACGTTTGAACCCCAAAATCAAATCCCGGGCCCCCCCATCTGACCCCCGGGATCCTTACCCAGCAGTTAACCCTTAGTACAGCCAGCTGTGACCCCCCAAAAAACACAGGTTCCCCATGGAACAGCTGGAGAGACATTTCTGTCCCCCCAAATTTCCTCTTTGCTGGGACGAGATGGCAGTTTCGGGGTGCGGCTGGGCGAGGCCCTGGCCAACTTTCTGGGGAGCCGGCAGGCCAGGAGACCCTCGGTGACCTGCAGAGGGGGGCCCAGCACCCCGAAATTTCCTCCTGGCCCCCCGTCTCACCTGGCCAAGTGGGGTGCAGGAGAAGCCATCAGCCTCCTGGCGCTTTCTTTTCTTCTTTCTTTCTTTCTTTCTTTCTTCTTTCTTTCTTTCTTTCTTTCTTTCTTCTTTCTTTTCTTTCTTTCTCTTTTTCTTTCTTTCTTTCTTTCTTTCTTTCTTTCTTCGTGCCTTCCTTCCTTCTTTCTTTCTTTTTCTTTTTTCTTTGTCTCTCTTCTTGCTTTCTTTGTTCTCTTTTTCTTTGTCTCTGTCTCTTTCTTCCTCCCTTCTTTTCTTTCTTTTTCTTTCTTTCTTCCTTCCTTTCTTTCTCTTTCTTCATTTCTTCCTCCCTTCCTTTCTCCCTTCTTTTCTTTCGTTCTTTCTCTCTTTCTTTCTTTTTCTTTCCTTCCTTTCTTTCTCTTTCTTTCTTTCCTTCTTCTTTCTTTCTCTTTCTCTTTCTTTTGTTCTTCCTTCATTTCATTCTTTTTCTTTCTTTCTCTTTGTTTCTTTTTCTTTCCTCTTTCACTTTTTTCTTCTTTTTCTTTCAAATTTCTTTCTTTTTCTTTTCTTCCTTCTTTCTACCTTCTTTCCTACTTTCTCTTTTCTTTCTTTCTTTCCTTCCTCCTTTCTTTCATTTCTTTTTTTTTCTTTTTTTTTGGTTTTTTGGTTTTGGGCCACACCCAATGACGCTCAGGGGTTACTCCTGGCTATGTGCTCAGAAGTCGCTCCTGGCTTGGGGGACCATATGGGATGCCGGGGGATCGAACCGCGGTCCATCCAAGGCTAGCGCAGGTAAGGCAGGCTACCTTACCTCTAGCGCCACCGCCCGGCCCCCTCATTTCTTTCTTTCTCTCTTTCTTTCTTTCCTTATTTTCTTCCTTCTTTCTTCCTTTCTTTCTTTTTTCTTTCTTCCCTTCCTTCTTTCTTCCTTCTTTTCTTTCTTTCTCTCTCCCTTTCTTTCTTTCTTTTTTCTTGTTTCCTTCCTTTCTCCTTTCTTTTTCCTTTCCTTTTTTTCTTCTTTCTTCTCTTTTTCCTTTCTTTTCCTTTCTTTCTTACTTCTCTCCTTCCTTCTTTATTTCTTCACTCCTTTCTTTCCCTCCCTTCTTTCTTTCTTTTCTCCTTCTTCCTTTCTTTTTTGTTTTTTCTTTCTTTAATTGTTCTTCCTTTCTCTCTTTTTTCTTTCTTCCTTCTTCCTTTCTTTTTTCTTTCTTTAATTGTTCCTGCCTTTCTGTCTTTTTTCTTTCTTCCTTTCTTCCTTCCTTCCTTACTTCCTTCCTTCCTTTCCACTCCAAGGACTAAAACCCACCCTGCCCACGCTCAAGCCCACTGCCTTCCCTCTTCAGTCTCATTTCTTCTTCTCATATTTTGTTCTTAGCTCTCTTTCGTCTTCTTCTTTTTCTATCCTTTCTCCTTTTTTCCTTCTCTTTTTACCTTCTTGAATTCCTTTTCTCTTTGGGGGACACACACACACATCCAGAGGCGCTCAGGGCTCACTCCTAGCTCTGTATTCACGGATCACTGTTGGCGGGCTTGGGGGGAACATGTGGGATGCCGGGGATCAAACCCTTTCTTTTCCCTCCCAGAGATCTCTGGTTCCAGGAGAGATAACACTCATCAGCAGTGGTTTGCTCCCGAGGCTATCCCTCCGCCTCAACGTGCATGCTTGGCCACTCCCTGGCTCTTCACTCTCCCTCTGGCCCTAGAGGAGCATTTTTGGGGTGGGTGAACCGAGGGCCTCGAACCCCTTCTTTCCTGGTCATCAGCTGGTGGAGACATCTTTGGTCCTGGATGCAACACAGTGTGTTGGTCCCGAGGCTATTCCTCCGCCTCAAAGTGCGTGCTTGGCCTCTCCCTGGCGCCCCACTTCCCCTGGGCAAGACTGTCTTGTGCCGGGCCATTCCTTCGCCTCAACATGCGTGCTTGGCCGCTCCCGGGCACCCCGCTCCCCCTAAGCTATCCTTGCGCTGTGTCCGCCATTCTCCACGTCTCCCCGTTTCTGGTCCCATAGAAACGTTTTTGGGGTGCAGTTTCTTGAGTCAACCCTATGGTGACTGCAGACATGAGAACAAAGCTGTCGGCCCCGGGTTCGACTCTCAGCACACTGTCTTGCCCCTGACCCCTGCAAAGACGGACCCAGGCGCCCCGAGAAAGCTGCGATCCTTGAAAACAAAACCAAGAGTGACCCCAAGTACCGAACTAGCAATAAATCCTGAAATAAAAACCCCCGAGCACAAATTTAGGGGTCACCCCGAATGGGCTAAAATCGGGTACAGAGAAATGCAAACCCCCTGTCTGATTTCCTAGCGAGCTCTGGGGGCCCCCCAATACCTGTAGCACCCCCAAAAAAGAGGGATTCCCTCCACCACGGGGAAGCTTTATTTTTCACAGCTGCGTAGTATTCCATTTCATAGACATACCACAGGTTTCTTTTTTTTTTTTTAGCCACTCTGATTTAGGCTATTTTTTTTGGGGTGTCCTCTTCCTTCTGCAGAACGTCCCCCTTATGTATCACAAAGACGCCCCCAGCATGTCCCCCTCTTTGTCGCAGCCACACAAGGGGAAGGACCCGCAACACGGCTGAAGCCAGGGTTTCCACACCGTGTTGAAGGGGGACAGCTGCTGTGGGGCCGGAGACAGGGAGGCCCGGTGTTTCCTCACGGCCACCTCCACCGTGCTGACCACCGAGTCCAGCAGCGCCTCTTGGTCGGTGCCCTCCAGAGGGTGAGTCTCCGAGGGGTCCCTCGAAAGGTCAAAGAGCAACGGGGGGTCGTGCCTCGTCACGTCTCCGGAGCAAGGACAGAGACCCCTGGAATAGCAGGCGTTGGAACCCTCCGGGGAGAACTTGGGGGTCACGAAGTGGACCTTCCAGACGGTCCCACCTGCGAGAGAGAGAGGCCGTGATTTAGGGGTTCCTGTCCCGCAGTCACCCCAAAAGACAGACGTACCCCAATTTTTCTCTTTCCTTAAAATCTCTCTTTTTTATGAAGAAAAAGCCTTCCTAGGTCGAATGTCCATCTGGGTAGGTGGACGTTGGTCGAACAAAAAAAATTAGCAGTTCTGGCCCTGGGTTCGAATATGCAATTACATATATTGACAACACCCCAAATCTGGAAACGACCCAGAGGACCCCAGCAACACGCGAGCGGTGAAAGGCACGGCGGTATATCTATTCGGTGAAATACTACGCAGCCGTGAAAAAGGAAGTCGCGGAATCAGCTCTTTCCTTGTGTCTCTGTCTCTCCCTCCTTTCTCCTCCTCTCTCTGTGTTTCTCTTTCTCCCTTCCTCGTCTCTGTCTCTCCTTCCCTGTCTCTGTGTCTCCCTCCCTCTTCCTCTCGCCTTCCCTTTTTCTCTGTCGTTGTCTCTCCCTTCCTCCTTATTTCCCTGTCTCTGTCATACGCATGTAGTTGGATTTGCACATAGGGACATGCAAT
>NW_026060315.1:402500-437549 GCF_024139225.1 Suncus etruscus | reverse complement strand
CTTTCTTTCCTTTCTCTTTCTTTTTCTTCTCTTTTAATTTTTTCTTTTTCTCTCCTTCCTTCCTTCTTTTTCTTCTCTTTCTTTCCTTTCTTTCTATCTTCTTCCTTTCTCTCTTCCTTTCTTCTTTTTCTTTCCTTTCCTCTTCTTTCCTTCTTCTTCTTTTTCTTTCTTCTTTTCTTTCTTTCCTTCTTTCTTTCCTCCTTTCTTTCTTTTCTTTCTCTCTCTTCTTTTCTTTCTCTTTCTTTCTGTCTTCTTTCTTCCTTCCTTCTTTCCTTCTTTCTTTCTTCCTTTTTTCCTTCTTTCCTTCCTTCCTTCCTTTCTTTCTCCTTCCTTCCTTTTCCATCAGAACTGGACTCGGTTGCTGCCCTGGTATCCTCCTGTGAGAAATGCAAGACTGCATTAAAATAAATAAAAACACAGAAACATTTCATTCATTCGCTGGACTGTTTTTGTGTGTTGCGTCTTCCCTCTAGTGGCCAACATCTTCTAACTCTAAAAACAGCCGTTTTGGGTGAGCAGAATATCTCAAAGGGACGAATATCTCATAATAAAAATGGGGGGGCCGGAGCGATGGCGTCATTGTAGGGTGTCTGCCTTGCACGCAGCTGGCCCAGAACGGTCCCGGGTTCGATCCCTGGCGTCCCTAATGGTCCCCCAGGCCAGGAGCGATTTCTGGTGTAGCCCCCCCCCAAAAAAAATCCAAAATAAAATTTGGGTGTCAAAGATAATTCAAGAGACTGAGATCGCCTCGCACGCAGACATCTTGGGTTCTTCATTAGAAAGGATATTGACAAATATCGAGTTATTGATCCGGCTTAGCTAGCAATGGGACAGATATTGGGAAAGATAGACGCTATTGATACACAGATGGACGTCAGCCTACACAGATATAGATATTGATCTAGGCCTAGATATTGATCCGGACATTGATCAATGATGTAGACACATATAGGTTCCATTTGATAGAGATATTGATGTCAAATTGGAGAAATAGATACTTAGAAAGTTATTGATTTGGATATAGATATCAATTATGTAGACTTGTGGATGTTATTGATATAGGTATTGATCTAGACACGGGTCTAAATTATACAGATATATGGGGACGTGCCATTGTTATAGTTACAAGTTATCAATATAGAGTTATTGATCTAGGCTAAGCTTGCAATGGGAGTAGATATTGGTGGAGAGATAGGCGCTATTGATACGTAGATGGACATCAGCCTACTCAGACTTAGATATTGATCCAGGCTTAGATATTGATCCGGACATTGATCAATGATGTAGGACACATTGGTTCCATTTGTAATGGAGCTATTGGTGGCCAAATTGAAGAAATAGATACTTAGAAAGATAAAGTTATTGATTTGTAATATAGATATCGATTATGTAGACTTTGGATGTTATTGATATAGGTATTGATCTAGACACGGGTCTAAATTATACAGCTATATGGATGCCATTGTTTATAGTTACAAGTTATCAATATAGAGTTATTGATCTGGGCTTAGCTAGCAATGGGATAGATATTGGTGGAGAGATAGACGCTATTGATACGTAGATGGACGTCAGCCTACACAGATATAGATATTGATCCAGGCTTAGATATTGATCCGGACATTGATCAATGATGTAGACACAGTGGTTCAATTGATGGAGATATTGGTGCCAAATTGGAGAAATAGATACTTAGAAAAGATAAAGTTATTGATTTGTATATAGATATCATATGTAGACTTTGGATGTTATTGATATAGGTATTGATCTAGACACGGGTCTAAATTATACAGCTATATGGATGCCATTTGTTATAGTTACAAGTTATCATATAGAGTTATTGATCTGGGCTTAGCTAGCAATGGGATAGATATTGGTGGAGAGATAGACGCTATTGATACGTAGATGGACGTTCAGCCTACACAGATATAGATATTGATCCAGGCTTAGAATATTGATCCGGACATCGATCAATGATGTAGACACATATAGGTTCCATTTGATAGAGATATGGATGTCAAATTGGAGAAATAGATACTTAGAAAGATAAAGTTATTGACTTGGACATAGATATCAATTATGTAGACTTATGGATGTTATTGATAGAGGTTTTGACCTAGACATAGATATTGATAATCCAGACACATGGATGCTATTGCTACAGATATCAACACAGATATTGATCCACACATAGATGTCAACGAGGCAGCCTCTTATCTGCTATTGATAGAGATATCAACGCAGATATTGATCTAGATGTAGATATCAAAGACGCAACCTCTTATATAGTATTGATATAGAGATATCGACCCAGATATTGATCTAGACATAGGTATCAATGATGAAGCCTCCTGTGTTATTGATAGAGATATCGACCCAGATATTGATCTAGACATAGGTATCGATGATGCAGACACATAAACGCTCTCTCTCCCTCTACAGACATTAAGACACACAAATGCAGATATTGATGAAGCCACCGATGACTTCCCAGCCATATTCTCCAGCCTCCATGAATTAGAAATCATTTTATATATAAATAAATTCTACAAAATTTTGCCATACACGGAATAAAATCCTTGGCCAACAACCAATCTGTGCGACCCCCAAATTGTTTATATATCTATATCTATATCTATATCTATATTTTATTTCTGGGAGTTTGGCTTCATGTCCTGCCTCCCTTCTAACCTGGACCTCTTCCCAGGAGAAGCGGTTAATGATTGAATTGGCTTTTTTATGTCTCTGGATAAAAGTCAAAAGAAATCAAAGATAAAAATAATCTTCCTCGGGCACAGAGGTCCCTCCTTGCTGCTCTGGGCCAAAGGTACATACTCGGGATATCTTTCTTTCTTTCTTTCTTTCTTTCTTTCTTCTTCCTTTCTTTCTTTCTTTCTTTCTTTTCTTTCATGTCTCTTTCTTTCTTACTTTCTCTCTTTCTCTCTCTCTCATCTTTCTCTCTCTCTTTCTTTTCTTTCTCTGTCTTTTTTTCTTTTTTTCTCTTTCTCTCTCTCTTTTTCTCTCTCTCTTTCGTTCTCTCTTTTTTCTTTCTTTCTTCCTTCCTTCTTTCTTTCTTCTTTCCTTCCTTCCTTCCTTCTTTCTTTCTTTCTTTCTTTTTCTTCCTTCCTTCATTCTTTCCTTCCTTCCTTCCTCTTCCTTCCTTCTTTCTTTCTTCTTTTCTTTCTTTCGTTCTTTCTCTTTCTCTCTCTTTCTCTCTTTCTTTCTCTCTTTTTCTTTCTTTCTTCTTCCTCCTTCTTTCTTTCTTTCTTCTTTTCTTTCTTTCTTTCTTTCTTTCTTTCTTTCTCTTTCTTTCTTTCTTTCTTTCTCTCTTCTCTTTCTCTCTCTCTTTCTTTCTTTCTTTCTTTCTTTCTCTCTTCTCTTCTCTTCTTTCTTTCTCTTTCTTTCTTTCTTTTTTTCTTTCTTTCTTTCTTCTTTCTTTCTCTCCTTTCTTTCTCTTCTTTTCTTTCTTTCTTTCTTTCTTTCTTTTTTCTTTCTTCTTTCTTTCTTTCTTTCTTTCTTTCTTTCATTTTATTTGCTTTTCACACCCAATGACACTCAGAAATCGTTCCTGGCTCGGGGAACAGGGGGGAGCCTATGGATTGAACCCCGGTCTGTCCAAGGCTTAGGTCAGAGAGCTACCCTTCATCCGCATTTACAAGAGGGGTGTCCTGCGTGACGTCATCACCCCCTTAAAGGTGCAGGCGCTCTTTTCTATCCTCTCCCTACAGCTAGGATGCAAACTCTTGCCATGGGACCCCCGAAATTCAATGCCAGGCACCCCCATCTGGCCTCCTGGAGATCCTGATCCAGAGGTTGCGTCCTCTGGGCACCAGTGGGTGTGACCCCGAAAAAAAGACAATTCATTTCCTCATGGGACCGTTGCAAGAACCATTTCTGTCCCCCCCATCCCCAATTTTCCTCCTGCTTATCAGGTCGATTGTATTCCTTCCCTACGCTGCCAGGACGAGATAACAGTTTTGGGGTGAGGCTGGGAGAGGCCCTGGAAGTCGTGGCCAACTTTTGGGGGTGCTGGCAGACCAGAAAAGCCTCAGTGACCTGCAGAGGAAAAGCCCCAGCGCCTCAACTTCCCCTCCTGGCCTCCCCTGTCCCTCCTGGCACTGAGATTTGCATCTGCCAGGTGAGCTGGACCCAGAAATTCTTCTGGGCTTTCTTCTGTCTGTTTCTCATGTTGTTGTGGTGTCTGGGTTTCTTTTTTCTTTCTTTTTCTTCTTTCTTCCTTTTTTCTTCTTTTTTTCTCTTTTCTTCATTCTTTCTTTCTTTCTCTTTCTCCCTTCTTTCTCTCTTCCTTCCTTTCTTTCTTCTTTCCTTTCTTTCTTTCTCTTTCTTTTTTCTTTCTCTTTCTTCCTTCTTTCTTTCTCTCTTCCTTCCTTTCTTCTTTCTTTCTTTCTTTCTCTTTCTCTCTTTCTTTCTTCCTTTCTTTCATTCTTTCTTCTTTCATTCATTTATTCTTTCTCTTTTCTCTCTCTTTTCTTCCTTCTTTCTTTCTCTATTTCTTGCTTCTTTCTTCCTTCTTTCATTCTTCTTTCTTTTTCTCTTCCTTTCTTTCATTATTCTTTCTTCCTTCTTTCATTCTTCTTTCTTTTTTTCTTTCTTTCATTCACTCATTCATTCTTCCTTCTTTCATTTTTTTTTTCTTGTGTGTGTGTGATTTTTGGATCACACCCAGCAGTGCTCAGGGGTTATTTCTGGCTCCACGCTCAGAAATTCTCTGGCAGGCACGGGGAACCATAGGGAACGCCGGGATTCGAACCTATGACCTCCCGCATGAAAAACAAACGCCTTACCTCCATACTACCTCTCCAGCCCTCCTTTCATTCTTGTTTCTCTTTCCTCAGTTTCCCCAAATCTGCCCTCCTCTCTCTTTATTTTTCTAGACCCAGAAATTTCTTTGCTTTTTTTTTTTTTCATACCATTCAAAGAGCAAAGGCCAAAGGACAAGGGTTGCTTTATTTATTTCTTTTCAGGCCAATTTCTCTGTTGATAAGATTAGAAGTGGGTGGGACCAAGATGGCGGCCTTTGCTTTGTTTACCTTTTTTGCAATTTTATAAAATGAATATATATTGTTACCTATTGTGTCTTATAAAATAAATTTACTATGGGCCAATTTATATGTATATATATATATATATATATATATATATATATATATATATATATATATATATATATATATATTCAGAATATTTCCTTTCATGAATCTGACCAGTTTTCCCAACATCACCAGTGTGGCCCCAAAACCAATCAATCAATCAATCAATAAAAATAAAGAAACATTTATATATATATATTTATTTTTTTTTAATTTATGGATCTTTTATTTCTCATCACCGGTGCTGGGAAGAGGACGCTGAGTGTTCCGGGACCCCAAAAATGCAGGCCAAGTAAGTGGGGTTCCTGCCAATATTTGGGAGGGACATAGAAATATTTCTCAGGGGGGTACATATGGATCTAAATAACTTTATAATTTTTTTCCTTTGGAATTTTTTTTCGGGTACGCCCTCGAATCTGGGGCACCCACATTTGTGTGCGATGTTTTGGGGGGTCCAGGCTTATACGTGCGAAGTTTTGTATTTTGGGGGTTCATAAGCCTTCGAGGCAGACACCCCATGAGAAATTCAGCTCCCAGAAAACCCTCCATCTTCTTCTGTTGCCCTAAATCCAACCCCCCCTCCCCCTGGTAGTAATTTTGGGGGTTTATTCACCCCAAGATGCTCTCCCTGCAGAAATATATCCAGGGGGGACTCCCAATCCTTGCCTGCCAGGGGGACCCCAAGTGTGTAGGGTGGGACATAAGAAGGACAGAGGTAGCGGAACTCTTACAGCAAACGCTTTTTTCTCTGTTTCTCAGGATTCGTTGCGCCCTGGCCTGGATATTTTTTGGGGGGTTCACCGCCCAGACCTGCACAGGGCTGGGCCCCCCCAAACCCAACATCCTCCTGATGCTCGTGGACGACCTCAGGCATCGGGGATTTGGGGTGTTTCGGGAACGACACCCTCAGGTAAGACCTCAGCCTGTTCTGCTTCCTAGAACCAAGTGGAAACTATTTTCATTTTTGCCGCCATCTTGGTTGTCTCAGGCGCCATCTTGGTGGTCTCAGGCGCCATCTTGGTGGTCTCAGGCGCCATCTTGGTGGTCTCAGGCGCCATCTTGGTTGTCTCAGGGACGAATGAAACTCGCATGAGGAACATTTTTTTCCTTTTCCTTTCCTTCCCTTTTTCTTTTCCTTTCCTTTCCTTCTCTTTCCTTCCCTTCCCTTCCATCTATCTATCTCACCACCCATCCATTTATCCACCCCTCCCTCCATCGATCCGTCTCCTTCTGTGTATTGATCCAGCCATCAATCCATCCATCTATCGTCCTCCCACCCTCTCTCCATTCACCCCAAATCTCTCCCATCCATCCATCCACCCTGTATGTATCCATTCATTTTTTTTTGGGCGACTCAAAACTGGATCCCAACCTCATGTCAAGAGATGGAGTTGACTTCCAAAAAGCAATATGGCGCCAGGCTTTGCGTGTGTTGGCTTTGCGTGTGTGTGTTGGCTTTGCGTGTGCGTGTGTTGACTTTGCGTGTGCGTGTTGACTTTGCGTATGCGTGTTCCATGTTTTTTTTTTTTTGTGTGTGTGTGTCCCAATGTTTGTGTATTTGTGTGTCCAGGAAAATGGCACCTGGGCTTGAATTGCCATGGGAGAGACGATCACTGCCACCATCCCTCTCACTACGGGTTCGAATCCTTCTACGGCATGCCGTACACTTTAGTCGACACTTGTTGGCCCAACCCTACAAGAGACACCCAACTGGCCCTCTTTGTTCAGCACCTCATCGCCTTGACGGTGCTGTCTTTCGTCTTGGGCAAAGTCCTGCGCGTCGTCTCCACCTCCTGGTTCTTCCTCCTCTACCTGGGGGCCCTCCTCTTCCTCCTGAGCTACTTCTGGTCTTCCAGCCACACGTCTTCGCTCTACTGGGACTGCGTCCTCATGAGGGGCCATGACATCACGGAACAGCCAATGAAGGCGGAGCGAGCTGCGTCCATTATGATCGAGGAGGCGACGTCCTTCCTGGAAAGGTCGTTCTTTCTGTTCTTGGGTGCTGACTCCTGGCTCTGCTCAAGAGAGACACACAGAGAGACAGAGACAGAGAGAGACGTCTTTTTGAATCATTAAAATAACTGAACGATTTTGGAAAGAAATTTGGAAAGAATTTCTTGCCTTATGAATTTCAGTGTTTCCTTCTTTTTCTTTCTTTTCTTGCTTCTTTTTTCCTTTCCTTCTTTCTTTCCTCTTTTCTTTTCTTTCTTTTTCTCTTTCTCTCCCCCTTTATTTGTTTATTCATTCTTTTTTCTCCTCTATTTTTCTTCCTTTCTTTTTCTTTCTCTCTACTTCTTTCTTCGTTCTTCCTTTCTCCTCTTTTCTTTCTTTCTTCTTCATCTCTTTCTTTTTCTTTCTTTTCTTTCTTACTTTCTTTTTTCTTTTGTTCTTTACTTTCTTTTTTCTTTCTCGATTTCTTTCTTTTTCCTTCCTTTCTTTCTCCTTCTTTCTTTTTCTTTCTTTTTCTTTCTTCTTTTCTTTCTTTCTTTTTCTCTTTCTTTCTTTCTCTTTCTTTCTTCTTCCTTCCTTCCTTTCTTTTTTTCTTTTCTTACTTTCTTTTTCTTTCTTTTGTTCTTTTCTTTTTCTTTCTTTCTTTATTTCTTCTTTTTCTTTTTCCTTCATTTCTTTCTCCTTTTCTTTCTTTCTTCTTTTCTTTCTTTCTTTTTCATTCTTCTTTCTTCCTTCCTTCCTTCCTTTCTTCCTTCCTTTCTTCCTTCCTTCCTTCCTTTCTTTCTTTCTTTCTTTCTTTCTTTCTTTCTTTCTCTCTCTCTTCCTTTCTTCCTACCTTCTTTCCTTCCTTCCTTCCTTCCTTTCCAAGCCAGGATTTCATCCATATCTAAGTCTTTCCCCCTCCCCTTCCGTTTCCGACCTGTCTGTCCCAGACAGAGGAGGGTTTGAAGTCGTCATGCTAGGACCTGGGCGCGGAGCTCCTCGGACCCAGGCCAGCTAAACAAGACCCACGCATTGTATTCGCAGAAACCAAGAAGGACCTTTCCTCCTCCTCTTCTCCTTCCTGCACGTACACACGCCTTTGCCTACCTCCGACGCCTTCATCGGCACCAGCAGACACGGTCTTTATGGAGACAACGTCCAGGAAATGGACTTTATGGTGGGTAAGTGCAGTGGTTAGACAGACAGACAGACGGACGGACGGATGGACGGACGGACAGACGGACAGACAGACAGACGGACGGACAGACAGACGGACAGATGAATGGATGGACAGACAGACAGACTGACAGATGGATGGATGGACAAACAGACAGACGGACGGACAGACAGACAGACGGACAGATGGATGGATGGACAGACAGACAGACGGATGGACGGACAGACAGACGGACAGACGGACAGACAGACAGACAGACGGACAGACGGACAGACAAACAGACAGACAGACAGACGGACAGGCGGACAGGCGGACAGGTGGACAGGCGGACGGACAGACGGACAGACGAACAGACAGACAGGCAGGCAGATGGACAGACGGACGGACGGACAGACGGACAGATGGACAGATGGACAGACAGACGGACGGACGGACGGACGGACGGACGGACAGACGGATGGATGGACGGACAGACAGACAGACAGACAGACAGACAGACCAGGACTTTGCTCCTAGGTCCATAAAATTTTAGGATTGACTTGTCCACGGTACTGAGGTCATTGCGCCATTTTCTGCTTTATAGCTGGAATTTTTGGTAATGCTGAGACCGGTTGACAACAAAGAAAGAGCTTTCTTGGGGTACATGGCGAGACCGGGGTTCGAACTCCCGACTGAGAAGTTTCAGGGTCATGGAGCCAAGGCCCCCTTCTTCCATACTACTTTGCTTACTGCCCAAATAGCTTTTCTTTTCTGCCTTCGTTTCTTGCCTTTCCTTTCTCCGTCTTCTTTTCTCTTCTCTCGCTCTCCCGTCTCCTTTCCTTTCCCCTTTCCTTTCCTTTCCTTTTTTCTTTCCTTTCCTTTATTTTTCTTTCTTTTCCTTTTACCTTTCCTTTCTTTCTCTTTCCTTTCCTTCTTTCTTTCCTTTCCTCTCCTTTCCTTTTCCTTTTCCTTTCTTTCCTTCCCTTCCCTTTCCTCCTCTTCCCCTTCCTTCCCTTCCCCTTTCTTATACCTTTCCTTTTTTTCCTTTTCTTTTCTTTCTTCTCCTTTCCTCTCCTTTTACCTTCCTTTTCTTTTTCTTTCCTTTCCTTTTCCTTTCCTTTTTCTTTTATTTTCCTTCCGTTCCCTTTCCTTTCCTTCCCTTCCATTTTTCCCTTCCCTTTCTTTCCTTTTCTTTCCTTTTTTCTTCCCTTCCTTTCTTTCCTTTCTTTTCCTTCCCTTCCCTTCCCTTTTACCTTTTTTCTCTCCTTCCTTTCCTTTCTTTCCTTTCCTTCCCTTCTTTCCTTTTCTTCCCTTTCTTCCTTCTTTCCTTTTCTTCCCTTTCTTTTCCTTCCCTTCCCTTTCCTTTCCTTCCCTTTATCTTTTCCTTTCCTTTCCTTTCCTTCCCTTTTACCTTTCCTTTCTCTTTCCTTTTCTTTCCTCTCCTTTCCTTTTACCTTTCCTTTTCTTTTTCTTTTCCTTTCCTTTCCTTTCCTTTCCTTCTCTTCCCTTCCCTTCCTTTTCTTTCCTTTCTTTTCCTTTTCTTTCCTTCCTTTTCCTTTCCTTTCCTTCCTTTTCCTTTCCTTTCCTTTTCTTCCTTTTCCTTTCCTTTCCTTTTCTTCCTTTTCCTTTCCTTTCCTTCCCTTTCCTTCCCTTCCCTTCCTTTCCTTTCCTTTCCTTCCCTTTCCTTCCCTTCCATTTCCTTCCCTTCCCTTCCCTTTCTTTTCTTCCCTTCCCTTCCCTTCCCTTCCTTTCCTTTCCTTTCCTTTCCTTCCCTTCCCTTCCCTTTTCTTTTCCCCTTCCTTCCCTTCCCTTTTCTTTTACCTTTCCTTTCTCTTTTCTTTCCTTTCCTTTCCCTTCCATTTTCCTCTCCTTTCCTTTTACCTTTCCTTTCCTTCCCTTTTCTTTTTCTTTTCCTTTCCTTTCCTTCTCTTCCCTTCCCTTCCTTTTCTTTCCTTTCTTTTCTTTTCCTTTTCTTTCCTTCCTTTTCCTTTCCTTCCTTTTCCTTTCCTTTCCTTTTCTTCCTTTTCCTTTCCTTTCCTTTTCTTCCTTTTCCTTTCCTTTCCTTCCCTTTCCTTCCCTTCCCTTCCTTTCCTTTCCTTTCCTTCCCTTTCCTTCCCTTCCTTTTCTTTCCTTTCCTTCCCTTTCCTTCCCTTCCATTTCCTTCCCTTCCCTTCCCTTTTCTTTTCTTCCCTTCCCTTCCCTTCCCTTCCTTTCCTTTCCTTTCCTTCCCTTCCCTTCCCTTTTCTTTTCCCCTTCCTTCCCTTCCCTTTTCTTTTACCTTTCCTTTCTCTTTTCTTTCCTTTCCTTTCCCTTCCATTTTCCTCTCCTTTCCTTTTACCTTTCCTTTCCTTCCCTTTTCTTTTTCTTTTCCTTTCCTTTCCTTCTCTTCCCTTCCCTTCCTTTTCTTTCCTTTCTTTTCTTTTCCTTTTCTTTCCTTCCTTTTCCTTTCCTTCCTTTTCCTTTCCTTTCCTTTTCTTCCTTTTCCTTTCCTTTCCTTTTCTTCCTTTTCCTTTCCTTTCCTTCCCTTTCCTTCCCTTCCCTTCCTTTCCTTTCCTTTCCTTCCCTTTCCTTCCCTTCCTTTTCTTTCCTTTCCTTCCCTTTCCTTCCCTTCCATTTCCTTTCCTTCCCTTCCCTTTCTTTTCTTCCCTTCCCTTCCTTTCCTTTCCTTTCCTTTCCCTTCCTTTCCTTCCCTTTCCTTTCCTTTCCTTTCCTTCCCTTCCCTTTCTTTTCTTCCCTTCCCTTCCCTTCCCTTCCTTTCCTTTCCTTTCCTTTCCTTTTCCTTTCCTTTCCTTTCCTTTCCTTTCCTTGCCTTGCCTTGCCTTGCCTTCCCTTCCCTTCTCTTTTCTTTTCCCCTTTCTTCCCTTCCCTTTTCTTGTACCTTTCCTTTCTCTTTTCTTTCCTTTCCTTTCCCTTCCATTTTTCTTTCCTTCTTTTCTTTTCTTCCCTTCCCTTTCTCTTTCCTTTCCTTTCCCTTCCCTTTCTTTCACTTCCCTTTCCTCTTGTATTCCAGGCCAGCTGCTGAATGCCCTGGACCGCCTTTCCCTCACCAACAAAACCCTCGTCTACTTCGCGTCCGATCATGGAGGACACCAGGAAGCTCGAAGGGGCCACGCCCAGCATGGGGGGTGGAATGGAGTCTTCAAAGGTAAGAAGAAGAGGAAGAAGAAGAAGACATGTTCGCCGAAAATTTAATGTACGTTGTGTGTGTGTTTTGGTGTGATAAGAGATAATCAGGAGGGAACCTTCCCTAAAAGTACTAAAGGCAAGAAAACTCCATGAAGACGCTGAGGGGGGGTCCCAGTCTTGACCTTCAATGTTTTGGGGTTCGCCCACAGGTGAGAAAGCCATCCGTGGCTGGGAAGGGGGGCCCAGTCTTGTCTCCCCCAGGACCCTAAAACTTTTGGGGTTCGCGCACAGCTGGAAAAGCCTTAAGTGGCTGGGAAGGGGGGCCCAGTCTTGGCCCCCCCAGGACGCTAAATATTTTGGGGTTCGCCCACAGGTAGAAAAGCCTCAGTGGCTGAAAAGGGGGGCCCAGTCTTGGCCCCCCAGGACCCTAAAAGTTTTGGGGTTCACCCACAGGTGAAAAAACCATCCGCGGCTGGGAAGGGGGGCCCAGTCTTGGCCCCCCAGGACCCTAAAAGTTTTGGGGTTCGCCCACAAGTAGAAAATTCATCAGTGGCTGGGAAGGGGGTCCCAGTCTTGGCCCCCCAGGACCCTAAAAGTTTTGGGGTTTGCCCACAAGTAGAAAATTCATCAGTGGCTGGGAAGGGGGGTCCCAGTCTTGGCCCCCCAGGACCCTAAATGTTTCGGGGTTTGCCCACAGGTAGAAAAGCCATCCGTGGCTGGGAAGGGGGGTCCCAGTCTTGGCCCCCCCCAGGACCCTAAAAGTTTTGGGGTTCGCGCACAGGTGGGAAAGCCATCAGCGGCTGGGAAGGAGGGATCCGAGTTCCGGGCATCGTGCGCTGGCCTGGGCAGCTGCCCCCCGAAACCGTGGTGGACGAGCCCACCAGCCTGATGGACATTCTCCCGACACTGGCCATCCTGGCGGGGGGTACATTGCCACAGGACAGGTAAGAAGGGGTTCTGCCCCCCCCGAGAAGTTTTGGAGTCCTAGACTCGCCCTCTGAACCCCAAGGAAGGTTGCCGTTAAACTCATTTTATTTGATTTATTTTTTTCGATGAAGAGACATTATTTGGGGGGGTTTGGGTCCCACCTGGTAAGGGGGCGCTGTGGGTGGTGTTTTGGGGTGTCCTTGAAGTATTGGGGGGTCACACTGCGGTTGGAAATCTAGTTTTTCTTTTTCTTCCTTCTTTACTTTTATCTTTTCTTATTCCCTTCCTTCCTCCTTCCTTCCTTTTTTCTTCCTTCCTTCTTTCTTTCCTTCTCTTCTTCCTTCCTTCCTTTTCCCTTCCTTCTTTCCTTCTTTTCTTTCTTTCTTTTCCCTTCCTTCTTTCCTCCCTTCCTTTCCTCAATTCCTCCTTTCTTCTTTTCCTCCTTTCCTTATTCCTTCTTCCCTCATCTCTTTTTTTCTTTTTTCATTTTTCTCTGTCCTTTCATTCATTCCTACTTACCTTCTTCAATCCATCCATTCCTTTGTCTCTTTCTTTTTCTCTTCTTTTTTTCTCTTTCTTTTTTCCTTCCTCTCTTTCTCTTACTTTTTCTTTCTTTCTTTATCTCTTCTTTCTTTCTTTTTTCTTCTTTCTTCCTTCCTTTCTTCTTTCTTCCTTCCTTTCTTCTTTCTTCCTTCCTTTCTTCTTTCTTTTCTATTCAGCAGCTGAGTTCTTTCTCTCCTTTTCTTTATCTTTTTCCTTTTCTCTTTCTTTCTCTTTCTTTTTTCCTTCCTCTCTTTCTTTCTTTCTCTTACTTTTTCTTTCTCTTTCTTCTTTCTTTCTTCTTTTTTTCTTCCTTTCTTCTTTCTTTTTTATTCATCAGGTGAGTTCTTTCTCTCCTTTTCCTTCTTTATCTTTTTCTTCTTTCTTCTTCCTCTTTCTTCTTTCTTTTTCTATTTCTTTTTCTTTCTTTCTCTTTCTTTCATCTTTCATCCTCTCATTCTTTCTTTTTCTTTCTTTCTTTCTCTTTCTGTCTTCTTTTCTTTTTCTTTCTTTCTTTCTATTTGACATGTGAGCTTTCTTTTTCTCCTTTTTCTTCTTTCTTCTTCCTTTCTTTTTATTTTTCTCTTTCTTTCTCTTTCTTCTTTTGTTCCTTTCATCTTTCATCCTCTCATTCTTTCCCTCTTTTCCTTTTCTTCCTTTGCTCTTTCATTTGCACTATTTTATCATTGTTTACTTTTGGGGGGCAGGAATTCCTCCTGGGTCTGTGTTCAGAAATCACTCTCGGAAGGCTTGAGTCGTCCGGGACCCCCCTGGGACCCCACAAATCAAACTTGAGCTGCCTACAATCGAGGCAAACGCCCTGCCCACTATGCCATCCCTCCGGCCCTGTGTCTCTATCTTCAGACCTCATGGAAACGAGGTTGAATTCTTTGGTGTTTAGGAGGGAGGGATGGAGAAAGGAAGCAAAGATGTGGGGGGCTCAGAGTGGGGCCCCCCAGAAACGCTCCATCACGCCTTGCGAGGAGCATCGTCACCCCAAAAAAATCCCAGGCGCCATTTGCACCCGATAGACCTCGAGTTGGACACCTAGCCGCCCGCATACGCCTTCTGCCCTTTCCTCCGCCAGATCTAATCAGAGAGAGAGGAGTTTATTGGGGTAACTCTGGGTCAAGAAATTATGCATATTTTGGGGGGCTTTTCTATTCCCTCACCCCCCTGTATCCATAAACCGGTGTCACTGCAGACAGATCGATGGCCACGACCTCATGCCCTTGCTCCGTGGCGAGCAAATGGTGTCAGAACACGAATCCTTGTTCCATTATTGCGAGAGAGACATCCACGCCGTCCGCTGGCGCCCCAGAAACGGTGAGTGGCCCCCCGCTTTCCTGAGGCGCCTTCCCCCCCCCCCAGGAGAGCATCTTGCTGGCTCCCTCCCTCTTCCTCTCTTGCCCGCGGAAATCTGGTAGTTTCTAGAATGGCTGCTGAGAAGTCCCTTCTTTTCTTCTTTCTTTCTTTCTTTCTTTCTTTCTTTCTTTCTTTCTTTCTTTCTTTCTTTCTTTCTTTCTTTCTTTCTTTCTTTCTTTCTTTCTTCTTCTTCTTCTCCTCCTCCTCATTTTCTTTTTCTTCTCCTCCTCCTTCTTTTCTTCTTCTTTTCTTCTTCTTCTCCTCCTCCTTTTCTTCTTCTCCTCCTTCTTTTCTTCTTCTTCTCCTTTTCTTCTCCTTCTCCTTTTCTTCTCCTCCTTTTCTTCTTCTCCTCCTCCTTTTCTTCTTCTTCTGCTCCTCCTTCTTTTCATCTTCTCCTTTTCTTCTCCTCCTCCTCCTTTTCTTCTTCTCCTTCTTTTCTTCTCCTCTTCCTCCTCTTCTTCTTGTTCTTCTCCTCCTTTTCTTCTTCTCCTCCTCCTTTTCTTCTTCTGCTCCTCCTTCTTTTCTTCTCCTTTTCTTCTTCTTCTTCTTCTTCTCATTTTCTTCTCCTTTCTTCTTCTTTTTCTTCTTCTCCTCCTTTTTTCTACTTCTTCTCCTCCTCCCTTTTTCTTCTTCTTCTCCTCCTCCCTTTTCTTCTTCTTCTCCTCCTTCTTTTCTTCTTCTCCTCCTCCTCCTTTTCTCTTTCTTCTCCTTCTCCTTCTCATTCTCCTTCTTCTTCATCTTCTTCTTCTCCTCCCTTTTTCTTCTTCTTTTTCTTCTCCTCCTTCTTTTCTTCTTCTTCTTCCTTTTCTTCTCCTCCTCCTTTTCTTCTTCTCCTCCTCCTCCTCCTTTTCTCTTTCTTCTCCTTCTCCTTCTCCTTCTCCTTCTTCTTCTTCTTCTTCTTCTTCTCCTCCTCCTCCTCCTCCTCCTCTTCTTCTTCTTCTTCTTCTCCTCCTCCTCCTCCTCCTCCTCTTCTTCTTCTTCTTCTCCTCCTCCTCCTTTTCTCTTTCTTCTCCTTCTCCTTCTCCTTCTCCTTCTCCTCCTCCTCCTCCTCCTCCTCCTCCTCCTCCTCCTCCTTCTTCTTCTTCTTCTTCTTCTTCTTCTTCTTCTTCTTCTTCTTCTTCTTCTCCTTCTCCTCCTCCTCCTCCTCCTCCTCCATTTTCTCCTCCTCTGAGCCTTCCAGGCTAAATTTCTGAGACAAGAAGACCACGCGAGAGGCCAGGGATCAAACCAGGTCGAAGCAGCGGCACAGTCAGTAGGGCGTTTGTCAGATCCCAGGCATCCCATATGTTTCCCCCCGAGCCGGGAGCTATTTCTGAATGCGGAGCCAGGTGTAACCCTTGAGTGTCACCTGTGCTGTCCCCCAAAAGCAAAAAAAAAAAAAAAAAAACATAAAAAATAAAAGCCAATCTCAGTGCTCTCGTTCTGTCCTGAATCTGAGCATGCCCCGCAGGTTTGGCCCTCTGGAAAGTCCACTTCGTGACCCCCAATTTCGAGCCCCCCGGAGCGCAGGGCTGCTACGTGTCTCGCTTCTGTTCCTGTCTCCCGGGCCAAGTCACAGCCCACGACCCCCCTCTGCTCTTCGACCTCAGCCGGGACCCGTCCGAATCCAGGCCTTTGAGCCGGGACACTGAACCCCAATTTGATGAGGTGATTCGGAGGGTGTCCGAGGCCGTGAGGGAACACCGCGCTGCCCTCGTGTCCACCCCGGTTCAGCTGACGCACCGCAACAAGATTAACCCCAGGCTGAGGCCTTGCTGTGGCGTCTTCCCCTACTGTATGTGTGACCGAGAGGGCCTGGGGGATACCCAGTTGCACCCCCAGGGGACAGAAGGGGGACTCCGGGGGCATAGCATTCCAGCCTGAAGTCCCCCAAAATTCCCAATGTCGACAACAGAAGCGATACAAACAGGAGAGAGTGATGGAGTGACTCTGCCCTTGGTCTCTGGCCTGTCCCTTAGCTGCCCGGAGAATGCTACGTCTAAAGAGAAAAAGCTAGGAAAAATGTCAAGTCAACCTAAGAAGACATAGGAGGCCGGAGAATAGAGCCAGAGGTCATCAGTGGCTTCATCAATATCTGCATTTGTGTGTCTTAATGTCTGGAGAGAGAGAGCGTTTATGTGTCTGCATCTTTGATACCTATGTCTAGATCAATATCTGGGTTGATATCTCTATCAATAACACATGAGGCTTCATCGTTGATATCTATGACTAGATCAATATCTGCGTCGATATCTCTATATCAATACTATATAAGAGGCTGTGTCTTTGATATCTATGTCTAGATCAATATCTGCATCGATATCTCTATCAATAGCAGATAAGAGGCTGCATCGTTGATATCTATGTATGGATCAATATCTACATTGATATTGGTATCAATAGCATCCAGGTGTCTGCATTATCAATATCTATGTCTAGATCAATATCTATGTCTGTGTAGGCTGAACGTCCATCTATGTATCAATAGCGTCTATCTCTCCACCAATGTCTATCCCATTGCTAGCTAAGCCGGGATCAATAACTCTATATTTGTCAATATCACTTCTTCCATCTACGACAATGGCACCCGTACAGCTGTATCATTTAGACCCAGGTCTAGATCAATACCTATACCAATAACATCTATATGTCTACATCATTGATATCTATGTCTGATCAATGTCTTTAGCAATAGCACGTCTATGTCAATATCGCCAATATCTAGATCAATATCTGTGTCTATATCTGAGTAGGCCAAGATCAATAAACATATCGAGAGAATCTATGACTTCTACGTCTAGATCAATATCGAGATCTTTCTAAGTATCTATTTCTCTGATTTCATATCAATATCTTTTTTTTGTTGTTCTTATCCCGCCCCCTCATATCAATATCTATGTCCAATAGCATCTATTGATTTATGTCTGGATCAATAACTATGTCTAGGTTCATCTTGGCATCAATAAAACTATAAGCATGCATCAATGTCTATTGCATGATTATCTGTGTGCGGGTTGTGATCGATACCAAATTTATCTAGAGGTCAATCGATACATATCTATGAATCTATCTATCCAATATTTATCAATATATCTACATATCAATGATATATCCAATATCTATCAATGATATATCCAATATCTATGAATCTATCTATCCAATATCTATCAATATATCTATATATCTAATATATCAATATATCTATGTATCAGTGATATATCCAATATTTATCAAAATATCTATATATCAATGATATATCCAATATCTATCAATATATCTATATATCCAATATATCAATATATATTGAAGGAAGGAAGGAAGGAGGAAGGAAGAAAGAAGGAAAGAAGGAAGGAGGAAGGAAGGAGAAGGGAAGGATGGAAGAAAGGAAGAAAAAGAGGGAGAAAGAAGGAAGAGAGGAGGAAGGAAGAAAGAAAGAAGGAAAGAAAGAAGAAAGAAAAGAAAAAGAAAGAAGAGAAAGAAAGAAGGAAAAAAGAAAGAAGGAAGGAAGAAAGGAGAAGGGAAGAAGGATGGAAGGAAGAAAAAGAGGGAGAAAGAAGGAAGGGAGGAAGGGAGGAAGGAAGAAAGAAGGAAAGAAAGAAGAAAGAAAAGAAAAAGAAAGAAGGGGCCGGGCGGTGGCGCTGGAGGTAAGGTGCCTGCCTTGCCTGCGCTAGCCTTGGACGGACCGCGGTTCGATCCCCCGGCGTCCCATATGGTCCCCCAAGCCAGGAGCGACTTCTGAGCGCAGAGCCAGGAGTAACCCCTGAGCCTCACAGGGTGTGGCCCAAAAACCAAAAAAAAAAAAAGAAAGAAGAGAAAAAAGAAGGAAAAAGAAAGAAGGAAGGAAGGAGAAGGGAAGAAGGATGGAAGCAAGAAAAAGAGGGAGAAAGAAGGAAGGGAGGAGGAAAGGAGGAAGAAAGAAAGGAAGAAGAAAGAAAAGAAAAAAGAAGAGAAAGAAGGAAGAAAAGAGTGAAAGAAAAGAAAGAAGGAGGGAAAGAGAAAGACAAAGAAAGAAGGAAGGGGCCCGGAGAGATAGCACAGCGGTGTTTGCCTTGCAAGCTGCCGATACAGGACCAAAGGTGGTTGGTTCGAATCCCGGTGTCCCATAGGGTCCCCCGTGCCTGCCAGGAGCTATTTCTGAGCAGACAGCCAGGAGTAACCCCTGAGCACCACTGGGTGTGACCCAAAAAGCTAAAAAAAAAAAAAAAGAAAGAAAGAAAGAAGGAAGGAAACGAAAGAAAGAAAGAAAGAAAGAAAGAAAGAAAGAAAGAAAGAAAGAAAGAAAGAAAGAAAGAAAGAAGAAAGTGAGAAAGAAAGAAAAAGAAAGAAAAAAAGGAAGAAAGAGAGGGAGAAAGAGAGAGAGAAAGAAAGAAAGACAAAAAGAAAGAGAAGGAAGAATGAATCTGGAAAAAGAAAAGAAAGAAAAACAAATGAAAGAATGTAAGAAAAAGGATGAAAGAGAAGAAAGGAAGGAAAGGCAGGAAGAGAGTGGCGATAGGGCTAAAGACAGAGCTGGCACGTTTGAACCCCAAAATCAAATCCCGGGCCCCCCCATCTGACCCCCGGGATCCTTACCCAGCAGTTAACCCTTAGTACAGCCAGCTGTGACCCCCCAAAAAACACAGGTTCCCCATGGAACAGCTGGAGAGACATTTCTGTCCCCCCAAATTTCCTCTTTGCTGGGACGAGATGGCAGTTTCGGGGTGCGGCTGGGCGAGGCCCTGGCCAACTTTCTGGGGAGCCGGCAGGCCAGGAGACCCTCGGTGACCTGCAGAGGGGGGGCCCAGCACCCCGAAATTTCCTCCTGGCCCCCCGTCTCACCTGGCCAAGTGGGGTGCAGGAGAAGCCATCAGCCTCCTGGCGCTTTCTTTCTCTTTCTTTCTTTCTTTCTTTCTTCTTTCTTTCTTTCTTTCTTTCTTTCTTTCTTTCTTTCTTTCTTTCTTTCTTTCTTTCTTTCTTTCTTTCTTTTTCTTTCTTTCTTTCTTTCTTTCTTTCTTCCTTCCTTTCTTTCTTCCTTTCTTTCTTCTCTTTTTCTTTTTCTCTTTCTCTTTCTTCCTCCCTTCTTTTCTTTCTTTTTCTTTCTTTCTTCCTTCCTTTCTTTCTCTTTCTTTATTTCTTCCTCCCTTCCTTTCTCCCTTCTTTTCTTTCGTTCTTTCTCTCTTTCTTTCTTTTTCTTTCCTTCCTTTCTTTCTCTTTCTTTCTTTCCTTCTTCTTTCTTTCTCTTTCTCTTTCTTTTGTTCTTCCTTCATTTCATTCTTTTTCTTTCTTTCTCTTTGTTTCTTTTTCTTTCCTCTTTCACTTTTTTCTTCTTTTTCTTTCAAATTTCTTTCTTTTTCTTTTCTTCCTTCTTTCTACCTTCTTTCCTACTTTCTCTTTTCTTTCTTTCTTTCCTTCCTCCTTTCTTTCATTTCTTTTTTTTTCTTTTTTTTGGTTTTTGGTTTTTGGGCCACACCCAATGACGCTCAGGGGTTACTCCTGGCTATGTGCTCAGAAGTCGCTCCTGGCTTGGGGGACCATATGGGATGCCGGGGGATCGAACCGCGGTCCATCCAAGGCTAGCGCAGGTAAGGCAGGCACCTTACCTCTAGCGCCACCGCCCGGCCCCCTCATTTCTTTCTTTCTCTCTTTCTTTCTTTCCTTATTTTCTTCCTTCTTTCTTCCTTTCTTTCTTTTTTCTTTCTTCCCTTCCTTCTTTCTTCCTTCTTTTCTTTCTTTCTCTCTCCTTTCTTTCTTTCTTTTTTCTTGTTTCCTTCCTTTCTCCTTTCTTTTTCCTTTCCTTTTTTCTTCTTTCTTCTCTTTTTCCTTTCTTTTCCTTTCTTTCTTACTTCTCTCCTTCCTTCTTTATTTCTTCACTCCTTTCTTTCCCTCCCTTCTTTTCTTTCTTTTCTCCTTCTTCCTTTCTTTTTTGTTTTTTCTTTCTTTAATTGTTCTTCCTTTCTCTCTTTTTTCTTTCTTCCTTCTTCCTTTCTTTTTTCTTTCTTTAATTGTTCCTGCCTTTCTGTCTTTTTTCTTTCTTCCTTTCTTCCTTCCTTCCTTACTTCCTTCCTTCCTTTCCACTCCAAGGACTAAAACCCACCCTGCCCACGCTCAAGCCCACTGCCTTCCCTCTTCAGTCTCATTTCTTCTTCTCATATTTTGTTCTTAGCTCTCTTTCGTCTTCTTCTTTTTCTATCCTTTCTCCTTTTTTCCTTCTCTTTTTACCTTCTTGAATTCCTTTTCTCTTTGGGGGACACACACACACATCCAGAGGCGCTCAGGGCTCACTCCTAGCTCTGTATTCACGGATCACTGTTGGCGGGCTTGGGGGGAACATGTGGGATGCCGGGGATCAAACCCTTTCTTTTCCCTCCCAGAGATCTCTGGTTCCAGGAGAGATAACACTCATCAGCAGTGGTTTGCTCCCGAGGCTATCCCTCCGCCTCAACGTGCATGCTTGGCCACTCCCTGGCTCTTCACTCTCCCTCTGGCCCTAGAGGAGCATTTTTGGGGTGGGTGAACCGAGGGCCTCGAACCCCTTCTTTCCTGGTCATCAGCTGGTGGAGACATCTTTGGTCCTGGATGCAACACAGTGTGTTGGTCCCGAGGCTATTCCTCCGCCTCAAAGTGCGTGCTTGGCCTCTCCCTGGCGCCCCACTTCCCCTGGGCAAGACTGTCTTGTGCCGGGCCATTCCTTCGCCTCAACATGCGTGCTTGGCCGCTCCCGGGCACCCCGCTCCCCCTAAGCTATCCTTGCGCTGTGTCCGCCATTCTCCACGTCTCCCCGTTTCTGGTCCCATAGAAACGTTTTTGGGGTGCAGTTTCTTGAGTCAACCCTATGGTGACTGCAGACATGAGAACAAAGCTGTCGGCCCCGGGTTCGACTCTCAGCACACTGTCTTGCCCCTGACCCCTGCAAAGACGGACCCAGGCGCCCCGAGAAAGCTGCGATCCTTGAAAACAAAACCAAGAGTGACCCCAAGTACCGAACTAGCAATAAATCCTGAAATAAAAACCCCCGAGCACAAATTTAGGGGTCACCCCGAATGGGCTAAAATCGGGTACAGAGAAATGCAAACCCCCTGTCTGATTTCCTAGCGAGCTCTGGGGGCCCCCCAATACCTGTAGCACCCCCAAAAAAGAGGGATTCCCTCCACCACGGGGAAGCTTTATTTTTCACAGCTGCGTAGTATTCCATTTCATAGACATACCACAGGTTTCTTTTTTTTTTTTAGCCACTCTGATTTAGGCTATTTTTTTGGGGTGTCCTCTTCCTTCTGCAGAACGTCCCCCTTATGTATCACAAAGACGCCCCCAGCATGTCCCCCTCTTTGTCGCAGCCACACAAGGGGAAGGACCCGCAACACGGCTGAAGCCAGGGTTTCCACACCGTGTTGAAGGGGGACAGCTGCTGTGGGGCCGGAGACAGGGAGGCCCGGTGTTTCCTCACGGCCACCTCCACCGTGCTGACCACCGAGTCCAGCAGCGCCTCTTGGTCGGTGCCCTCCAGAGGGTGAGTCTCCGAGGGGTCCCTCGAAAGGTCAAAGAGCAACGGGGGGTCGTGCCTCGTCACGTCTCCGGAGCAAGGACAGAGACCCCTGGAATAGCAGGCGTTGGAACCCTCCGGGGAGAACTTGGGGGTCACGAAGTGGACCTTCCAGACGGTCCCACCTGCGAGAGAGAGAGGCCGTGATTTAGGGGTTCCTGTCCCGCAGTCACCCCAAAAGACAGACGTACCCCAATTTTTCTCTTTCCTTAAAATCTCTCTTTTTTATGAAGAAAAAGCCTTCCTAGGTCGAATGTCCATCTGGGTAGGTGGACGTTGGTCGAACAAAAAAAATTAGCAGTTCTGGCCCTGGGTTCGAATATGCAATTACATATATTGACAACACCCCAAATCTGGAAACGACCCAGAGGACCCCAGCAACACGCGAGCGGTGAAAGGCACGGCGGTATATCTATTCGGTGAAATACTACGCAGCCGTGAAAAAGGAAGTCGCGGAATCAGCTCTTTCCTTGTGTCTCTGTCTCTCCCTCCTTTCTCCTCCTCTCTCTGTGTTTCTCTTTCTCCCTTCCTCGTCTCTGTCTCTCCTTCCCTGTCTCTGTGTCTCCCTCCCTCTTCCTCTCGCCTTCCCTTTTTCTCTGTCGTTGTCTCTCCCTTCCTCCTTATTTCCCTGTCTCTGTCATACGCATGTAGTTGGATTTGCACATAGGGACATGCAATCAACATACATGTAACTAGAGACCCCCAGCTCCCCAAAATTAAAATTAAATCACAGACTCACAGTCCTTCTGGTACCAGCGGGCCGCGTGCAAGGAAACGCCGCAGTAGTGGAAGAGAAATTCGTGTTCCGAGTGCGAAACTCTCCCTTCCAGCAGGGGCATGAGGTTACGGCCGTCGATGACTCTGCGAAGAGACGGGAGGTGAGACAGCAAAGAGAGCGGAGAGATACGATGGAAGAGATTTTATGATTTTGTCACAGGGGGAAGTGGGTGGATGAGGGAGTGAGGAAGAGAAGAGGAAGAAGAGGGGAAAGGGGAAAAAAGAAGAGAAAGAAAGGGAAGATAAGGAGGAGGAGAAAAGATGAAAAGAAGAAAAAGAAGAAAAGAAGAAAAATGAAAAAAGAAGAAAAAGAAGAAAAGAAGAAAGAAGAAAAGAGAAAAAAGAAGAAAAGAAGAAAAAGAAGAATAAGAAAAGAAAAAGAAGAAGAAAAGAAAAAAGAAAAAGAAAAGTAAAAGAAGAAAGAAGAAAAGAGAAAAAAGAAGAAAAGAAGAAGAAAAAAGAAGAAAAGAAAAACAAAAAGAAGAAAAGAAGAAAAAGAAGAAGAAAAAAGAAAAAGAAGAAAGAAGAAAAGAAGAAAAAGAAGAAAAGAAGAAAAGAAAAACAAAAAGAAGAAAAAGAAGAAAAAACTAAAAAGAAAAGAAGAAAAGAACAAGAAAAAGAAGAAAGAAGAAAAGAGAGAAGAAGAAAAAGAAGAAAAGAAAAAGGAAGAAGAAGAAGGAGGAGGAGGAGGAGGAAGAAGAGAAGAGGGAAGATAAGAAAAAGGAAAAGAAAGGCGAGGAGGGGAAGGAAAGGGAGAGGAGGAAGGAATGAAGAAAGAAAAGAGGAAAAATAAGAAGGAACTAGAGGACACACATAGGAAGGGGAAAGGGAATAGAGGGAAGAAAATAGACTTGGTGACAAGCCATGACCGTTACCTGTCCAGGGGCAAGATCCCTCCGGCCACATAGGACAGGGTGGGATAGATGTCCATGAGGCTGGTGGGCACGTCCAGCACCTTCCCGGCTTCTAGAACCCCGGGCCAGCGGAAAATGCCGGGCACGCGGATACCGCCTTCCCAGCCGCCCGTCCCTTTGCCGCCTGCCAGGGAGGACGAGGGGTAGAGGGCGGGTGAGATTCATTGACAGAGACAGGGAGACAGAGAGACAGAGAATGGATGGATGGATAGATGGATGGGTAATGGGTGGATGGATGGATGGATGGATGGATGGACAAATGGGTGGATAAATGAATGGATAGATGGATGGGTGGATGGATGGATGAATGGATGGATAAATGGATGGATGAATAGATGGATAGATGGATGGATGGACGAATGGATAGATGGATGGATGGATGGATGGATGATGGATAGATAGATGGATGGGTGGATAGATGGATAGATGATGAATGGATGAGTAGATAAATGGATGGATAAATGATATATGGATGGTTGGACAGATGGATGGATAAATGGATGGATGGATGGATGGATGGATAGATGGATGGATGGTTGGATAGATGGATAGATAGATGGATAGATAGATGAATGCATGGCTGAATATATGGATAGATCAATGGATATTGATTGGATTAATGAATATTGGATGGAAATGTGTGGCTGGATAGATGGATGATGGATGGATGGATGGATGGATAAATGATGGATGGATGGATAGATGGACGGATAGATGGGGTGGATGAATGGATGGATAGATAGATGGATAGATGGATGGATGGAAGGATGGATGGGTGGATAGATGGATGGATGAATGGATGGGGTAGATGGATGGGTAGATGGATGGATGGATGGATGGATGGATAAATGATATATGGATGGATAGATGGATGGATGGATGGATAGATGGATGAAAAGACAGATGGATAGTTAAATGATAGGTACACATAGATGGGTAGATAGATGATTGATAGTTAACATAGATAGATAGAGATAGATAAATAAAATAAAACAATACAAAATAAAATAAATCAAATAAAATGAAAGACATGAGCCTTATCTTTGGCCCCCAGCTTCAAGGGAGCCCCAGACCCACCCGGCTTCCTCCGGCCCCCCCAAAAATCACCTTTGTAGGCCCCATTATAGCCGCCCATGGGGGACCCCCATTCCTGGGCCTCCAAGTGGGCCCCGTTATCTGAGGTGAAATGCACTAAGGTACAGTTCCGCAGGTTCTCTTGGTCCAGACGGTCCAATATCTTTCCTGGTGGGGTAAAAAAAAGGGTGAAAATTAGTTTATTTTGGGGGGTCACCCCCCAAAAACTCTCAGGCGGTGCTCGGGGGGGGGAAATCATGTGGGATGCTGGGGGTCGAACCTGGGACCTTCGTCTCGCTGGGCACGTACCGACCATCCAGTCCAGTTCGGCCACGTTGTCCCCGTACAGGCCGTGTTTGCTGTGGCCCAGAAACTTGTCCCGGGTGAGAAGCGGGGTGCGGACGTGCAGGAAGGACACCCACAGAAGGAAGGGACCCCGCTTGTGCCTGGGTGGGGTGGGGGGGACACAGAGGGGGGGGTCTTGTGTTGATTTCTGTCTATTCTATATATTTTTCTATATATATATATTTTTCTGCTCAAATATGTTTCTATGATTGCAAGTCGGCATGGACAGGCAGGTCCAGGCCCTGCTGTGCCTCACGCTGGACCCCCCCGGGATTCGAACCCAGGACCGCGCACCTGTCGATGAAGCCCAGCGCCTCCCGAAGCAGCAGGGAGGAGACCCTGTCCTCCTTCATGGGCTGTTGCAAGATGTCATGGCCCCCCATGAGGATGCAATTCCAACGCCGCACAAATCCGTAGCTGCAGAACCAGCCGAGGAAGAAGAGGGCTGGCAGGAGGAAGAGGAGGAGGAGGAGGGCCCAGGGCACGTGGAACCAGCCGGCCAAGTGGGGGATCAGGAGCAAGAGGGGGACCAGGCCCAGAACCACGGTGGACCCCCAAAGGGCAAGGGTCAGGCGTCGGTGCAACTCGGGGGTCCTTCCAGGTTGGCAGTCGGTCAACAGGCCCAACGGGACACCATAGAAGAAGTCGAAGCCATGATTTTGGGGGTGAGAGCAGTGGTCACCCCTGGACGCGCAGCTGAGGCCCAAGTGCCACTGGCCTGTGGGGAGACAAGAGGACAACAACATAAATATATATATATAAATATATATATTTATATATATAAATATATAAAATGAGACCCCCAAAAATCATACTAGGCACTATGCATGGGCTGGGAAATTTCTGCAGGGATTTATTTGGCCCCCCCAAAATATATAAAATGAGCCCCCCCAAAATTATAGACACTGGGAAATTTCTGCAGGGATTTATTTGCCCCCCCAATATATAAAATGAGCCCCCCCAAAATTATAGACACTGGGAAATTTCTGCAGGCATTTATTTGCCCCCCCAATTATATAAAATTAGCCCCCCCAAAATTATATACACTGGGAAATTTCTGCAGGGATTTATTTGCCCCCCAAATATATAAAATTAGCCCCCCCCAAAATTATATACACTGGGAAATTTCTGCAGGGATTTATTTGCCCCCCCCAAAATTATATACACTGGGAAATTTCTGCAGGGATTTATTTGCCCCCCCAAATATATAAAATGAGCCCCCCCAAAATTATAGACACTGGGAAATTTCTGCAGGGATTTATTTGCCCCCCCAAATATATAAAATGAGCCCCCCCCCAAATTATATACACTGGGAAATTTCTGCAGGGATTTATTTGTCCCCCCAAATATATAAAATTAGCCCCCCCCAAAATCATCCACACTATGCATAGGCTGGGAAATTTCTGCAGGCATTTATTTGCCCCCCCAAATATATAAAATGAGCCCCCCCAAAATTATATACACTGGGAAATTTCTGCAGGCATTTATTTGCCCCCCCCAAATATATAAAATTAGCCCCCCCAAAATTATATATACTGGGAAATTTCTGCAGGGATTTATTTGGCCCCCCCAATATATAAAGTGAGCCCCCCCAAAATTATAGACACTGGGAAATTTCTACACGGATTTATTTGCCCCCCCAAATATATAAAATGAGCCCCCCCAAAATAATATACACTGGGAAATTTCTGCAGGAATTTATTTGCCCCCCCAAATATATAAAATTAGCCCCCCCAAAGTTATATACACTGGGAAATTTCTGCAGGCATTTATTTGCCCCCCAATATATAAAATTATCCCCCCCAAAATTATACACACTGGGAAATTTCTGCAGAGATTTATTTGCCCCCCAAATATATAAAATTTGCCCCCCAAAAATCATATCCACTATTTATGCATAGGCTGGGAAATTTCTGCAGGGATTTATTTGCCCCCCCCAAATATATATAAAATTAGCCCCCCAAAAAATTATATACACTGGGAAATTTCTGCAGGGATTTATTTGCCCCCCCAAATATATAAAATGAGCCCCACCCAAATCATCCATATTGGTCCCATGTCAGATTTTCTCTGCATGCCATTTCCTCTTCAAAAGGGACCTTTAAGGTCTTTTGCAGTCTGGTTTCTCTAGGTCGTTTTTACTGCAGGCAGCCATCTTGCAAACCCTTATAAGGGCATGTGCGACCTCATTGGTTCCCTGCCGGCCTCCGTTGCATAAGGAAGGCCTGCAAGCCCATATATGGGCATGTGCGTTCTGATTGGCTCCTTCGGCCACTCCTGCCTGACGCCATGAGCCATTCTTTTTATGAATGGAAGGGGAAAAAAAAAATCCTAGTCCAAGTCCTTATAAGGGCATGTGCGATCTCATTGGTTCTCCTCCAGGCCTCATTTGCATAAGGGCCTAGGGAACCATCTTCACAAATCTACATAAGGTCATGTGCGCTGATTGGTGTCTGAGACGCGTTTCCTGATAAGGGCAGGGCCTTATAAGGGCATCTGCAACCTGATTGGTTCTCCTCTGGGCCTCATTTGCATATGGCATATAAAAGTCCTCTTGCAAATGCCTTGAAAAGAGGAACCCTGGGCAGCCAGGGTTCGAATCAGAGTCCACCCTCCCCGGACAGCCTGGCACATAGTTGAGCCGGAAGGACTCGAGTTCGATCCCCGGCATCCCACGTGAGACCCCGAGCCATTTGGGGGCTCAGACCCCTGAATGTCATTTTTGGGGTGTGGCCCAAAACCAATAAATAAATATATAAATGAATTTAAAAAATGCCTGTTTTGGGGGGAAGGAAAAGTCTCCACTAGCAGGTGGGGTGTCTCTCTGTCTCTGTCTCTCGGTCTCTTGATCTCTCTGTCTTTCCGTCTCTCTGTCTCAGTCTCTGTGTCATCTCCCGACACCAACGATGTCCCCAGATTCAACCTTCTCTCTGTCTGTGTCTGTCTCTGTCTCTATCTCTTGGTCTCTTTGTGTCTCTGTCTCTGTCTTTCTCTGTCTCTCTGTCTCTGTCCATTTCTGTCTCTGTGTCTCTCTGTCTCTTAATCTCTCTGTTTCGTTCTCTCTGTGCCTGTCTCTGTCTCTCTATCTCAGTCTCTGTCTCTTTCCAGTTCCCTATCTCTGTGTCTCTGTTCGTGTCTCTGTCTTTCTGTCTCTGTATCTCTTTCTCTCTGTCTCTTACTCTGTGTCTCTGTCTCTGTCTCTATGTCTTTGTCTCTGTCTTTCTGTCTCTGTCTTTCTGTCTCTGTGTCTCTGTCTCTGTTTCTCTGTCTCTGTCTCTGTCTATCTTTGTCTCTGTCTCTGTCTATCTCTGTCTCTCAGTCTCTGTTACTCTCCATTTCTCTGTCTCTGTCAGTGTCTGTCTCTGTCTGTGTCTATCTCTCTGTCTCTGTCCATTTCTATGTCTCTTTGTCTCTCTGTCTTTCTCTGTCTCTTTGTCTCTCTCTGTCTCTGTATCTCTTTCTCCACCTCTATATCTCTCTGTCTCTGTCTTTCTCCATTTCTCTGTCTCTGTCTCTTTCTCTCTGACTGTGTCTCTGTCTCTATCTCTTTGTCTCTTTGTGTCTCTATCTCTGTGTCTCTTTCTCTATCTCTCTGTCTCTGTGTCTTTTTATCTCTGTCTATTCATCTCTATCTCAGTCTCTTTGTCATTTCCTGCCACCGCTGTCCCCAGTTTCAACATTCTCTCTGTCTCTCTGTCTCTGTCTCTGTCCATTTCTGTCCCTGTGTCTCTCTGTCTCTTAATATCTCTATTCACCTCTCTGTCTCATTCTCTCTGTGTCTGTCTCTGTCTCTCTATCTCAGTCTCTGTCTCTTTCCATTTCCCTGTCTCTGTGTCTCTGTCTCTCTATCTCAGTCTGTCTCTCTCCATTTCTCTGTCTCTGTGTCTCTGTCTCAGTCTCTGTTTCTCTCCATTTTTCTGTCTCTGTCAGTG
The DNA here is from genome assembly GCF_024139225.1 of Suncus etruscus. Classification (NCBI taxonomy): domain Eukaryota; kingdom Metazoa; phylum Chordata; class Mammalia; order Eulipotyphla; family Soricidae; genus Suncus; species Suncus etruscus. Next base: position 408,855 of record NW_026060315.1, on the reverse strand, counting down.
TCTGTCTCTATCTCTGTCTCTCTGTCTTTCTATCTCAGTCTCTGTCTCTTACCATTTCCCTGTCTCTGTGACTCTGTCTCAGTGTCTCTATCTTTCTGTCTCTGTCTCTGTCTCTCTGTGTCTCTGTCTATCTCTGTCTCTCAGTCTCTGTTTCTCTCCATTTCTCTGTCTCTGTCAGTGTCTGTCTCTGTCTGTATCTATCTCTCTGTCTCTCTCCATTTCTATGCCTCTTTGTCTCTCTGTCTTTCTCTGTCTCTGTCTCTTTGTCTCTCTCCACTTCTCTGTCTCTGTCTCTTTCTGTCTCTGTCTCTCTGTCTCTGTTTCTCTCTCTCTCACCTGGCCAGAATGCCAACATAGACGACCCCAAGTCTCCCCCCAATCATCTCTCTTCCTTGTCTCTCCCAGCCAAGAGACCCCCAAGAAACGAGACACCGCCATATTGTCCCACCCCAACAGGTCCCTCTGGGCCGCTTTTCAGCCCTGCAGCCCAGCCCCATCCCTGGAGGCCTTTGGGGGGCCCCGAAACTCTCCAAGGGGGACCCCAAAACCTTCAAGTTCACCCCGCTACCCAGCCAGACACCCGGACGCCCCGCTTGTGCCTCGACTTACCCACAAGCCCCGTGCGGTAACCCCGGTCCCGCAGGAGCTTGGCGAACGTCGTCTCGTTGGCGGGGAGCCCCCCCGAGCCCCCGAGCCAGGGGAGGTCGCGGTTCGAATTTTGGGGTGACGCCATGCCTTAAAAAAACCAGGGAAGATTTCTGAATGCAGAGCCAGGTGTGAGCATTGCGCGCAGGCATCTGTGGCCCCCCCAAGAAACTAAAAATTAAGTAAATATAAATAAATAGCCCCCCCAAAATTGATCCCCAGGTGAAACAAGATGGCGGGACCCTTGTAGGAGACTGTAGGGTTCACCCTATGTATTCTTAATGGAGGGCGAGCACTGTTTTAGGAGTCCACCCCCAGCCAGAAAGGTCCCAGAAAGTCGGGGGCCCACCTGATCGGATGGGGTAGCGCCCCGTGAGGAAGGCGGCCCGACTCGGGGTGCACATGGACGCCGCGGAGAGGTGGTGGGTCAGCAGGACGCCCTCGCTGGCCAGCCGGTCGATATTCGGGGTGCTGTGGACGAGAAAGCAAAAAAAAAAAAAAGTGGGCCTGGCTTAGAGACTCATCTGGTGATTGAACGGGCCGAGCACTGTTTCTGGGAGTCCAGAAGACGTTTTTTCCGTGGGCGAGACACGCGACGCCTCGAGTTGGATCCCTGGCATCCCACGTGAGATTCCCCCTTAGACAGTGCCAGGAGGGTTTTCAGAGCGCAGAGCCAGGAGGAACCCCTGAGCACAGCCCCAAAAAAACATAATTTTTCGATCCTCACGGCAAATCTCACCTCATGGTGTGGTTTCCGTAGCAACACAAATCCCCGATGCCCAAGTCGTCGGCCATCAGCAGCACGATGTTCGGCCTGGCGTTCATGGTCCCCGCCGTCCGCCCCTGGGGTCCCCCGAAACACAGCCACAGAGACGCCAGCAGCAGCCAGAAGCTCCTGAAACAGTGCTCGGGGGGGAGAGAGGGGCAGGAGGAATGGAAAAGCGCCATCAGTCCGCTGGGCACGCCCAAAAGTCTTGGGGTGACTGGCTTGGCCCGGCCGCACGCTGAGAGGCTTGGATGAGGGGTTTGCGTTTGTTAAGACAAAGAAATCGTCATTTCTTTTTAATAAGGATGGTTTCTATGATAAGGGTTTTATTATGCTGATAGAAATAAGATGAAGGAAGGAAGGAAGGAAGGAAGGAAGGAAGGAAGGAAGGAAGGAAGGAAGGAAGGAAGGAAGGAAGGAAGGAAGGAAGGAAGGAAGGAAGGAGGAAGGAAGGAAGGAAGGAAGGAAGAAGGAAGGAAGAAGGAAGGAAGGAAGGAAGGAAGGAAGGAAGGAAGGAAGGAAGGAAGGAAGGAAGGAAGGAAGGAAGGAAGGAGGAAGGAAGAAGGAAGGAAGGAAGAAGGAAGGAAGAAGGAAGGAAGGAAGGAAGGAAGGAAGGAAGGAAGGAAGGAAGGAAGGGAAGGAAGGAAGGAAGGAAGGAAGGAAGGAGGAAGGAAGAAGGAAGGAAGGAAGAAGGAAGGAAGGAAGGAAGGAAGGAAGGAAAGAAGGAAAGAAGGAAGGAAGGAAAGAAGGAAAGAAAGAAAGAAAGAAACAAAGAAAGAAAGAAAGAAAGAAAGAGAATTAAAGAAAAGAAAGAAAGAGAAAGAAAGGAAGAAAGAGAGAAAGAAAAAGAGAAAGAAAGAAGAAAAAGAAAGAGAGAAGGAAGGAAGGAAGAGAAAGAAGGTAGGAAGCAAGGAAGGAAGAAAAAGAAAGAAAGAAAGAAAGAAAAAGAAAGAAGGAAGAAAAGAAGGGAAGAAAGATAGAAAGAGAGAAAGAAAGAAAAAAGATAGAAAGAGAAAGAAAGAAAACGAAAGAGAGAAGAAAGAAAGAGAAAGAAAAAGAAAAGAGAAAGGAAGGAAGGAAGGAATAAGGAAGGAGGGAAGGACAGGTGGGGGTGTTCAGGGTCGTGGGGTCAGAGGTCGGAACCCCCTTTCATGGAGCGGGGCAGGATGGTGTCTCTGTGGGTCTCTGTATCTCTGTGTCTCTCTGAGTCTCTGTCTCTGTGTATCTCAATGTCCTTGTCTCTGTGTGTCAGTGTCTCTGTGTCTCTGTGTCTCTCTGTCTCTGTGTATCTCAATGTCCTTGTCTCTGTGTGTTGTCTCTGTGTGTGTCTCTGTCTCTCTGTGTCCGTGTCTCTCTCTCCGTGTGTGTCTCTGTGTGTGTCAGTGTCTCTGTGTCTCTCTGTGTCTTTGTCTCTGTCTCTGTCTCTGTTTGTCAGTGTCTCTGTGTCTCTCTGTCTCTGTGTGTCTCTGTGCATCTCTGTGTATGTCTGTTTCTGTGTCTCTGTGTGACTGTGTCTCTGTGTGTCTGTATCTCTGTGTCTCTCTGTGTGTCTCTGTGTCTTTGTCTCTGTGTGTTAGTGTCTCTGTATCTCTGTGTCTCTCTGTCTCTGTGTATCTCTGTGTGTCTCTGTGTATGTCTGTTTCTGTGTCTGTGTGTCTGTATCTCTGTGTCTCTCTGTCTCTGTGTCTCTCTGTCTCTGTGTGTCTCTGCATCTCTGTGTATTTCTGTTTCTGTATCTCTTTGTGTTTGTGTCTCTGTGTGTGTCTTTGTCTCTGTGTATCTCGATGTCTTTGTCTCTCTGTATATCTTTGTCTCTGTGTCTCTCTGTGCCTGTATCTCTGTGTGTTTGTATCTCTGTGTCTCTGTGTCTTTGTCTCTGTGTCTCTCTCTGTCTTCGTGTCTTGTCTCTGTCTCTCAGTGTCTGTCTCTGTGTCTTTCAATGTCTTTGTCTCTGTGTCTCTCTGTGTCTCTGTGTGTGTCTGTATCTCTGTGTCTCTGTGTCTGTGTCTCTGTGTCTCTGTGTCTATGTTTCTGTGTGTCTCTGTGTGTTTGTATCTCTCTGTCTCTCTGTGTCTGTGTATCTCTTGTCTCTGTGCCTCTGTCTCTGTATCTCTCTGTGTCTGTCTCTGTGTCTCTCAATGTCTTTGTCTCTGTGTCTCTCTGTGTCTGTATCTCTGTGTCTCTATGTCTCTGTCTGACTGTCTCTCCTCTTTATCTCTGGTTCCTGGGTCTCTGTCTCTCTGTTCTCTGTCTCTCTCTGAGTCTCTTTTATGTCTCTCTGCCTGTCTCTCTCTTCTGTCTCTGTCTCTTTCTGACTTCTCTTTTACTGTCTCTGTCTGACTGTCTCTCCTCTCTATCTTTCTCTGTCTCTCTGTTCTCTGTCTCTCTGTCTCTTCCCTCTATCTCTGTCTCCTGTGTCTCTGTCTCTGTTCTTTGTCTCTCTGACTGTGTCTCTCTCTCTGTATCTTTGTTCTCTGTCTCTCCCCTCTATCTCTGTCTCCTGGGTCTCGGTCTCTGTTCTCTGTCTCTCTGACTGTCTCCCCGCTCTGTCTCTGTGCCCTGGGTCTCTGTTCTCTGCCTGTCTCTGACTCTCTTTATGTCTATCTCTCCTGTCTCTATCTCTCTTTCTCTGTCTCTTTGTCCTCTGTCTCTCTGACTGTCTTTTCACTCTGTCTCTCTCTGTTCTCTGTCTCTCTGTCTCTCCCCTCTATCTCTGTCTCCTGGGTCTCGGTCTCTGTTCTCTGTCTCTCTGACTGTCTCTCCGCTCTGTCTCTGTGCCCTGGGTCTCTGTCTCTCTGTTCTCTGCCTGTCTCTGACTCTCTTTATGTCTATCTCTCCTGTCTCTGTCTTCGTCTCTGTCTCTGTCTGTCTCTCTCTCCTGGTGCCAAAAATGGGCCCAAAGTCAAAGGAAACATTCCGGCAAAAACGCAACGTGGTCGATTCCGGTGCCTGGGAGCTAAGACTCCCCCAGAAGTGCTCGGAGTGGACTCCTGGCTCAGTGCTCGGGTCGCTTCTGTTGGGGTGCAGGGGAGGCGCCCCAGGAGCGGCCCTGCCCTGCTGGCCTGTCTGTCTCTCAGGCGCAGAAGGAAGAGACGGCATCATTCATTCCACAGAGACCAAAGACACAGAGACAGAGACCAAGAGGAAAAAGACAGAGATGGAGAGACAGACAGAGACTAAAAGAAAAAGACAGAGAGACACAAAGAGAGACAGAGATTGAGAGGCAGAGACAGAGAAAGACAGAGAGACCCTGAGAGATGATAGACAGAGTCAGAGAGAGACAGAGACCAAAAGAAAAAACACAGAGACAGAGACTGAGAGACAAAGACAGAGAGAGACAGAGACAGAAGAAAGACAGAGACAGCAGGAAAGACAGAGAGACCCAGAGACAGAGACAGAGACCAAAAGAAAAACAGAGAGCCGGAGACAGAGACTGACAGAAAAAGAGACACAGAGAAACAAAGAGAGAGAGACAGAGACCAAGAGAAAAAGACAGAGAGACAGAGACCAGAGACAGAAAGAGATACGGAGACAGAGACCAAAAGAAAAGGACAGAGAGGCAGAAAAAAGAGACAGAGAAAGACAGAGAGACAGAAGGAAAGCAGAGAGAGACAGAGATACAGAGAGACAGAGACTAAAAGAAAAGACAGAGAGACACAGAGACAGAGAGACAGAGACAAGACAAATAGACATAGACACAAAGAGAGACAGAGATTGAGAGGCAGAGGCAGAGAGACACAGAGACCAAGACAAAAAGAGAGACCCAGAGAGAGGGAGAAAAAAGACAGAGACAGAAGGAAAGACAGAGAGACCCAGAGAGAGACAGAGACCAAAAGAAAAAGAGAGACCCAGAGACAGAGACTGACAGAAAAAGACAGAGACCAGAGACAGAAAGAGAGAGACAGAGACCAAGAGAAAAAGACAGAGAGACCAAGAGAGAGACAGAGACAGAGACCAGAAACAGAAAGAGAGATACAGACACAAAGAGAGAAACAGAGACTGAAAGAACAGACACAGAGAGACAGAGGAAAGACAGAGACAGAGACATAAGGAAAGACAGAAACCCAGAGAAAGACAGAGACTGAGAGAAAAAGACAGAGACACAGAGACAGAGAGACAGAGACCAACAGAAAAAGAGAGACAGAAGGAAAGAGACTCAGAGAGAAACAGAGACAGACAGAGACAGAGACCAAGACTAAAAGACAGAGAGACCCAGAGTGAGACAGAAAAAAGACAGAGACAGAGAAAGACACAGAGACCCAAAGAGACAGGTAGAGACAGTGACTGAGAGAAAAAGCCAGGGAGACATAGAGAAAGAGAGAGAGACAGAGACATAGAGAGACAGAGACCAAGAGAAAGAGAGACAGAGAAGGCAAAGTCAGAGACACAGCAACATTGCCTCTTGGTCTCTGTGTCTCTCTTTCTGTCTCTGTCTCTCTGTCTTTTTCTCTCAGTCTCTGTCTCCTCTGTGTGTCTCTCTGTTTTTCCTCTGTCTCTGTCTCTCTCTTTCTATCTGTGTCTCTCTGGCTTTTTCTCTCAGTCTCTGTCTCTCTCTGTGTCTCTGTTTTTCTCTGTCTCTCTCTTTCTATCTCTGTGTTTCTCTGGCTTTTTCTCTCAATCTCTGTCTCTCTGTGTGTGTCTCTCTCTGTTTTTCCTCTGTCTCTGTCTCTCTCTTTCTATCTCTGTGTCTCTCTGGCTTTTTCTCTCAATCTCTGTCTCTCTCTGTGTGTCTCTCTGTCTTTCCTCTGTCTCTGTCTCTCTCTTTCTACCTCTGTGTCTCTCTGGCTTTTTCTCTCAATCTCTGTGTCTCTCTGTTTTTCCTCTGTCTCTGTCTTTCTCTTTCTATCTCTGTGTCTCTCTGGCTTTTTCTCTCAGTCTCTGTCTCTCTGTGTGTCTCTCTGTTTTTCCTCTGTCTCTGTCTCTCTCTTTCTACCTCTGTGTCTC
>NW_026060315.1:297500-397500 GCF_024139225.1 Suncus etruscus | reverse complement strand
TCAAAAGAGAACAGCAAAAAATCAAATCAAATTAAGTAATTAAAATCAATGAAAATAAAAATAAATAAGATTAGATTAAAAGAAAAGAAAATATTTACAATAGAATGTCGGGAAATCAAATAATTTATTGACATGGAATAAAATCAAAATTAAATCATGAAAAATAATAAAAAATTGAATTAATACAATCACAGAAAACGAACTAGAGTCAAATGAAATAAAATAGGTAAAACAAATTAAAATAAAATGTTAAAAATAGAATAAAACATAGTTGAATAACACAAAATAAATTGAATAAATAAAATAAACAAAACAAGATAATTCAACTGAAATATCATGAAATAAAATGAATGACTTAAAATAGAATAAAAATGAAAAATAAAAAGGAATAAAATCAATAAAACCAAACAAAAACATGAAGATAAAATATGATGTAATTAAATAAAATCAATAAGTTTAAATAAAATATAATGAAATAACTGAAAAATAATTGGAATTAAATATCATTCAATAAAACGAACGAATTAAAGGAGAATAAAACATAAAATAGAATAAAATAAAACAAAAAATATATAGAATATGATTTAATTCAATGAAATAAATTAGATAGAATATCCTAAAATAAATAAAACACAATAATTCAAATTAAATATCAGTAGATAAAAGGAATAAATGAGAATAGAGTCAAAGTAAACTAGAAGAAAATGAAAGAAATAAAAGAAAACACAATATAAAAATAAAAGATAATGTCCTTAAATAAAATCCATTAAAATAGAGTTTAGTGAAAGAAATAAAACCAATTTTCTCACAAAATAGCATTGAAGGAAATAAATTCCTCAAAAGAGAACACAAGAAAATAATTTGAGGGCCCGGAGAGACAGCACAGCGGCGTTTGCCTTGCAAGCAGCCGATCCAGGACCCAAGGTGGTTGGTTCGAATCCCGGTGTCCTATATGGTCCCCCGTGCCTGCCAGGAGCTATTTCTGAGCAGACAGCCAGGAGGAACCCCTGAGCACTGCCGGGTGTGGCCCAAAAACCAAAAAAAAAAAAAAAAGAAAAAGAAAATAATTTGAATGAAATGGCATCCAATAAAACGCACGCATGAGAGCAGAATAAAAATAAAATGGAATAAAATAAATAGAACACAGCGAAACTATGGAAATAAATACATTGAGAAAGAATAAAATAAATAAACCAAAATTATTAAATATGAAAAGAAAACAGAATAGAACTCAACAATAGAAAATCACAGAAACCAAACAAAATAAAGAGAATTTCGAGGAAAGATGAATCAATAAAATGAATGAATTAAAGGGGAATAAAATAAATAAAACCCAACAAAACTATGGAAAGAAATACATTAAAATACAGAATAAAATAAATAAAACCAAATTAAATTAAATATGAAAATAAAACAAAATAGAACTCAACAGTAGAAAATCACAAAAACCAAAGAAAATAAAGAGAATTTCGAGGAAAGATGCATCAATAAAATGAATGAATTAAAATGGAATAAAATAAATAAAACTCAACAAGACTATGAAAATAAATACATTGAAATACAGAATAAAATAAATAAACCAAAATTATTAAATATGAAAAGGAAACAGAATAGAACTGAACAATAGAAAATCACAAAAACCAGGGAAAATAAAGAGAATTTTGAGGAGAGCTGAATCAATAAAATGAATGAATTAAAATGGAATAAAATAAATAAAACCCAACAAAACTATGGAAATAAATACATTGAAATACAGAATAAAATAAATAAAACAACAGAACTATGGAAATACATTGAAATAGAATAAAATAAATAAAACCAAATTAAATTAAATGTGAAAAGGAAACAGAATAGAACTCAACAATAGAAAATCACAAAAACCAAAGAAAATAAAGAGAATTTTGAGGAAAGATAAATCAATAAAATGAATAAATTAAAATGGAATAAAATAAATAAAACCCAACAAAACTATGGAAATACATTGAAATACAGAATAAAATCAATAAAACAAAATTAAATATGAAAATAAAGCAGAATAGAACTCAACAGTAGAAAATCACAAAAAATAAAGAAAATAAAGAGAATTTCGAGGAGAGATGAATCAAAAAAAATGAATATATTAAAATGGAATAAAATAAATAAAACCCAACAAGACTATGGAAAGAAATACATGGAAATACAGAATAAAATGAATAAAACCAAAATTAAATTAAATATGAAAATAAAACAGAATAGAACTCAACAGTAGAAAATCACAAAAACCAAAGAAAATAAAGTTAATTTCAAGGAAAGCTGAATCAAAAAAATGAACGAATTAAAGTGGAATAAAATAAATAAAACCCAACAAAACTATGGAAATAAATACATTGAAATACAGAATAAAATAAATGGAACAAAATCAAATTAAATATGAAAATAAAACAGAATAGAACTGAACAATAGAAAATCACAAAATAAATGAAAGAAAAGGAAAATAATTCGCACAAAATATGAATCAATGGAACGAATGAATTCAAGTGGAAGAAGAAGAAATGCAACACAACCAACCGTCCGCAAGCGAGTCCCAGCGTGTCCCTACCTGTAGCTCCGAAGCCCGGAGACGCAGCAGCTCTCCATCGGCGTCTGGGTTCGAGTGTCCGGCCTGCTGCGGTGGCTTCGCCCTTGGGGATGTGTGTGTGTGTTTGTGTGTTGTGTGTTGTGTGTGTCTGTTTTGTGTCTGTTTTGTGTGTCTGTTTTGTCTGTTTTGTGTGTGTTTTGTCTGTGTTTTGTGTGTCTGTTTTGTGTGTCTATTTTGTGTGTGTATTTTGTGTGTCTGTTTTTGTGTTTGTTTTGTCTGTGTTTTGTGTCTGTTTTGTCTGTGTTTTGTGTCTGTTTGGTCTGTATTCTGTGTGTGTGTTTTGTCTGTGTTTTGTGTGTGTTTCCTGTGTGTGTTTTGTGTGTGTTTCCTGTGTGTGTTTTGTGTGTCTGTTTTGTCTGTGTTTCCTGTGTGTCTTGTGTGTGTGTTTTGTGTGTGTGTTTGTGTGTCTTCTGGGCGAAGAGATGTCCCCAGACGTCGCTTGCCCCGGTCCCCCCAGGCTGGGCTGTCATTAGGGACTGGGAAGAGATGGCCAAGTCGCAGGAGGAGATGACCTGCTTAGGGTAGGGGAGAGGGAGACAGAGACAGAGACAGACAGAGAGACAGAGATAAAGAGACACAGAGACAGAGAAAGAGAGGCAGAGACAGAAACAGAGAAAGAGAGACAGAGACAGACAGAGAGACAGAGACAGAAACAGAGAGACAGAGACAGAAACAGAGAGACAGAGAAAGACAGAGAGACAGAGATAAAGAGATACAGAGACAGAGAAAGACAGAGAGACAGAGATAAAGAGATACAGAGACAGAGAAAGACAGAGAGACAGAAAGACAAAGACAGAAACAGAGAGACAGAGACAGAGAAAGAGAGACAGAGAAAGACAGACAGAAAGAGAGAGACAGAGAAAGACAGAGAGAGAGACAGAAACAGAGAAAGAGAGACAAAGAAAGACAGAGAGACAGATACAGAGAGACAGGGACAGAGAAAGACAGAGAGACAGAGATAAAGAGATGCAGAGACAGAGAAAGACAGAGAGACAGAAAGACAAAGACAGAAACAGAGAGACAGAGAAAGACAGAGAGACAGATGCGAAGAGAGAGACACAGAGAGAAGGAGGCAGACACAGAGACAGAGACAATGCAGACAGCGACAAAAACTACGGCCCCAGAGCAGTAGAGACAAACAGGCTGTAAGAGAGACAGAGAGAGACAAAGAGACAGGGACAGAGAGAGACAGACAGACAGACACAGAGACACAGAGACAATACAGAGAGAGACAAACACTATTGGCCCTAGAGAGTCGAGAGAAAGTCTGAGAGAGAGAGAGATGGAGAGAGAGAGACAAAGGGACAGGGACAGAGAGATACACAAACAGAGACAAGCAAACACAGAGACACAGAGACGAGACAGAAACTATCTGACCAAAAGCAATAGAGACAAATGGTTTACAAGAGAAAGAGACAGACAGAGAGACAGAGACAGACACAAAGAGACACAGAGAGAGCCAAACTGGGTGTCCTAGAGAAGTAGATAGAAATGGTTTCACTAGACAGAGAGACAAAGAGAGACAGAGACAGAGACAAAAACTGCCTGCCGTAGAGTGGTAGATAGAAATGTCTGCAAGAGAAAGAGAGAGAGGAGAAAGAGAGAAATTGCCAGAGAGAGAGAAACAAAGAGACAGACGCAGAGACACAGACAGAGACAGAGACACAGAGACAGAAACTATGGGAGAGACAGAAAGAAATTGCCAGAGAGAGAAACAAAGAGACAGACACAGACAGAGACACAGACACACACAGAGACAGAAACTATGAGAGAGAAATTACCAGAGAGAGAGAGAGAAACAAAGAGACAGACACAGAGACACAGACACAGAGATAGAGACTATGAGAGAGAGAGAGAAATTGCCAGAGAGAGAGAAACAAAGACAGACACAGAGAGAGACACAGAGACAGAAACTATGAGAGAAATTGCCAGAGAGAGAAACAAAGAGACAGACACAGAGACACAGACAGAGACACAGACAGAGAGACAAAAACTATGAGAGACAGAGAGAGAAATTGCCAGAGAGAGAGAAACTAAGAGACAGACACAGAGACACAGAGACAGAAACTATGAGAGAAATTGCCAGAGAGAGAAAAACAAAGAGACAGACACAGACAGAGACAGAGACACAGAGACAGAAACTATGAGAGAGAGAAATTGCCAGAGAGAAACAAAGAGACACACACAAAGACACAGACACACACAGAGACACAGGCACAGAGACAGAAACTATGAGAGAGAGAGAAACAAAGAGACAGACACAGAGACACAGACACAGAGATAGAGACTATGAGAGAGAGAGAGAAATTGCCAGAGAGAGAGAAACAAAGACAGACACAGAGAGAGACACAGAGACAGAAACTATGAGAGAAATTGCCAGAGAGAGAAACAAAGAGACAGACACAGAGACACAGACAGAGACACAGACAGAGAGACAAAAACTATGAGAGACAGAGAGAGAAATTGCCAGAGAGAGAGAAACTAAGAGACAGACACAGAGACAGAAACTATGAGAGAAATTGCCAGAGAGAGAAAAACAAAGAGACAGACACAGACAGAGACAGAGACACAGAGACAGAAACTATGAGAGAGAGAAATTGCCAGAGAGAAACAAAGAGACACACACAAAGACACAGACACACACAGAGACACAGGCACAGAGACAGAAACTATGAGAGAGAGAGAAACAAAGAGACAGACACAGAGACACAGACACACACAGAGACAGAGACACAGAGACAGAAACAATGAGAGAGAGAGAGAGAGAGAGAGAGAGAGAGAGAGAGAGAGAGCTTGGAGACAGAGAAACTATTTCATCTAGAAAATGACTTAGAGAAACTGTGGTTCCTCAAGAGACAGACAGAGACACAGAGAGAGACAGAGAGACAGAGAGAGAGAGAGAAACTGAGCTTGGAGTAACCCCTGAGCATTACCAATTGTGGTGCTAAAACAAAGAAAAATAAATAAATAAGATCCATTTCTCATGTGCCCAGAAATTGTTTTATCTCTGTGTCTCAGTATGTTCCATTTAAAAATAAACAAAAATTTATTTAAAGATTTTAAAATTTAAATTTAAAAATAAATAAAAATGTATTTACAGATTTTACGTTTACAACTTAAAAATAAATAAAAATGTATTTTGAAAATTTTTTAATTTAAACCTTAAAAATAAATACAAATTTATTTAGATTTTTAAAATTTAAAATTAAATAAAAATGTATTTAAAATTTTTTAATTTTCCATTTAAAAATAAATAAGCATTTATTAAATTTCTTTGAATTTAAAAAGAAATAAAAATTTATTTTAAAATTTGAAATCTAACAATAAATACAACATAAATTTATGATTTTATCTTGGTTTGTCTCTGAACAAATGTTAGTTTCCAGGGTTTTTGTTTGTTTTTTTTTCCAAATTCTAGCTTATTCTACTGCTTTTCTGTAAAAAATAAATACATAAAAATGACCTTTTTCATGGCCTCCGAAAGCAATTTTAGGGTACGGGAACATCTGAGGCCTGAGACACATAATAACAGGTTATTACACCCCCGCCTGGCTTTATTGTGAGCGATTAAAAATATTAAAATTGAAAGCAGGCCATGAGGGGTGAGGGTGAGCACAGGTCAAACGCAGAGCCAGAAGTCAGCCCTGAGCGCAGAACCATAAAATCTCTGAACAACAACAGCTGGGCTCCCCCAAATATATAATTGTACAAGAGAAAGAGAGAAAGAAAGAAAGAAAGGAAGGAAGGAAGGAAGGAAGGAAGGAAGGAAGGAAGGAAGGAAGGAAGGAAGGAAGGAAGGAAGGAAGGAAGGAAGGAAGGAAGGAAGGAAGGAAGGAAGGAAGGAAGGAAGGAAGGAAGGAAGGAAGGAAGGAAGGAAGGAAGGAAGGAAGGAAGGAAGGAAGGAAGGAAGAAAAAGAAATTAGAGAAAGAAGGAAAAAAGACAGGAAAGAAAGAAAGGGGGAAGGAAGGAAGGAAGGAAAAAGAAAAAGAAAGGAAGGAAGGAAGAAAGAAAGAAAGAAAGAAAGAAAGAAAGAAAGAAAGAAAGAAAGAAAGAAAGAAAGAAAGAAAGAAAGAAAGAAAGAAAGAAAGAAAGAAAGAAAGAAAGAAAGAAAGAAAGAAAAAGAAAGAGAGAAAGGGAGAAAGGAAGGAAGAGAGAAAGAAAGAGAAAAGAAAGAAAGAGAAAAAGAAAGAAAGAAAGAAAGAGAAAGAGAGAAAGAAAGAGAAAGAGCGAGAGAAAGAAAGAAAGAGAGAGAAAGAAATGAGGAAGAAAGAAAGAAAGAGAGAGAGAAAGAAAGGAAGAGAAAGGCAAGCAAGCGAGAAAGAAAGAATTAAAGAAAGAGAAAAGCAAGAAAGAAAGAAAGAGAGAAAGATTTAAAGAAAAGAAAGAGAAAGAAAAGCAAGAAATCAGGCAAGCAAGAAAGAAAGAGAGAGAAAGAAAGAAAGAAAAAGAAAGGAAGGAGAAAGAAGAAAAAGAGGAAGAAAGAAAAAGAAAAAGAAAGGAAGGAGAAAGAAGAAAAAGAGGAAGAAAGAAAAAGAAAAAGAAAGGAAGGCAGGAAGAAAGAGAAAGGGAGAGAAAGAAAGGAAGAGAGAGAAAAAAAAGAAAGAAAGAAAGAGAAAGAAAGGAAGAATTAAAGAAAAGAATGAAAGAGAAAGGAAAGCAAGAAAGCAGGCAAGCAAGAAAGAGAAAGAAAGAGAGAGAAAGAGAAAGAAAGAAAGAAAGAAAGAAAGAAAGAGAGAAAGAAAGAAAGAAAGAAAGAAAGAAAAGAAAGAAAGAAAGAAAGAAAGAAAGAAAGAAAGAAAGAAAGAAAGAAAGAAAGAAAGAAAGAAAGAAAGAAAGAAAGAAAGAAGAAGAAAGAAAGAAAAGAAAGAAGAAAGAAAGAAAGACAGAAAGAAAGAAAGAAAGAAAGAAGAAGAAAGAAGAAAGAAGAAAGAAAGAAAGAAAGAAAGAAAGAAAGAAGAAGAAAGAAAGAAGAAAGAAAGAAAGACAGAAAGAAAGAAAGAAAGAAAGAAAGAAAGACAGAAAGAAAGAAAGAAAGAAAGAAAGAAAGAAAGAAAGAAAGAAAGAAGAAAGAAAGAAAGAAAGAAAGAAAGAAAGAAAGACAGAAAGAAAGAAAGAAAGAAAGAAAGAAAGAAAGAAAGAAAGAAAGAAAGAAAGAAAGAAAGAAAGAAAGAAAGAAAGAAAGAAAGAAAGACAGAAAGAAAAGACAGAAAGAAAGAAAGAAAGAAAGAAAGAAAGAAAGAAAGAAAGAAAGAAAGAAAGAAAGAAAGAAAGAAAGAAAGAAAGAAAGAAAGAAAGAAAGAAAGAAAGAAAGAAAGAAAGAAAGAAAGAAAGAAAGAAAGAAAGAAAAAGAAAGAAAGAAAAAGAAAGCAGAAAGAAGAAAAATAGAGGAAGTGTAGCCTCACCCCCCACCCATATTTCCTGGGTCCCTTGACCTTCCCTGCAAGACCCCGCCCATTCCCGGAAGGGGTCTTGCCAAAGGTAGATAAGCCTTTGAGCCAGGGGATTAGGCGCTTCTGCCCTGCTGGGCTGTCTGGCTTTTTTGGCCTTTGCCCTTTTGGCTTTTGGAAAGGTTTTGGCCTCTTTTGGTCTTTGACCAGCATGGAGGTCAAAGGAAGATGGCGGGAAGGAGTTAAGATGCAGGGGTAGCTGGACCCCAGACCCATTTCCTGATGCCTGCCTGGGAGTGAGTTCAAGACCCGTCACTTTCTTGAACCCCAGACCCACCGGTAAATGGGGGATGAAGCCATGTGTCCAGGGCCTAAGGACAAAGGCCTCCATCCACCTCCATCCTTCACCATCCTTCTCCATCCACCACCTTTGTTAATTATTTAATACAACAAGGAAGAAAGAAAAAGAAAAAGAAAAAGGAAGGAAGGAAGGGAGAGAGAAAGAAAGAGAGAAAGAAAGAAAGAAAGAAAGAAAGAAAGAAAGAAAGAAAGAAAGAAAGAAAGAAAGAAAGAAAGAAAGAAAGAAAGAAGAGAGAGAGAGAGAGAGAGAGAGAGAGAAAGGAAGGAGGAAGAAGGAAGGAAGGAAGGAAGGAAGGAAGGAAGGAAGGAAGGAAGGAAGGAAGGAAGGAAGAAAGGAAAGAAAGAAAGAAAGAAAGAAAGAAAGAAAGAAAGAAAGAAAGAAAGAAAGAAAGAAAGAAAGAAAGAAAGAAAGAAAGAAAGAAAGAAAGAAAATAAAAATAAATTAAAAAGTGGCCGAAACCACCTTAAAACACATTTTAGCCAAAAACACAATATTTTTTCCAAAAAATATTTTTAAAAGACAGATCTTAAAAATATTAATTTTTAAAAAAAATCATAGAAACTTTATGTCCAACACTGAGTGGGTGGAGGAAAATCAGTTGCACAAAAGTCTTGGGTTCGAGCCTATTTCTGTCTCTCTCTCCGCCCCGGACCCAAAATATTCCACAAAGAACAACAAAAGATCAAAGTGCAGGAAGTTGTGTTGTTTTTGTGTGGCTTTCGGCCTTTGAAGCGAACCTGGGCTGGACATTCCGCCGGGAAACACACGTCCTTTGTGTGTGTTTGCGTGTTTGCGTGTGGAAACACACAGCAAGCCTCGGTGTGTTCGTCTCTCTGTGTTTCCCACACCGTGAGTTGTGTGTTCAAGAAACTTTGTGAGTACATCTTGTGTGTCTTCATTTCTGGGTGTGTGTGTGTGAGAGACAGAGAGATGTGTGTGTCCTGTACGTTTGTGTGTGTTTGTGTTACAAAACGTAGCAAGGTTCTTTGTGTGTCCGTCTGTCTGGATTTCTGCTGGCTGGCTGGGTGACGTCTTTGTGTGTCTGTGTCTCTGTGTGTCTTTGTTTGTGTGTCTCTCTCTGTGTCTGTGTGTCTCTGTGTGTGTCTGTCTCTGTGTCTGTGTCTCTGTGTTTGTGTGTCTGTCTCTGTGTATGTGTGTCTCTGTGTGTCTTTGTTTGTGTGTCTGTGTCTCTGTGTGTCTTTGTGTGTCTCTCTTGTCTTTGTGTCTGTGTGTCTCTGTGCGTCTGTGTTTGTGTGTCTCCCTGTCTCTGTGTGTGTTTGTGTGTCTGTCTCTGTGTCTCTGTGTTTGTGTGTCTGTCTCTTTGTCCGTGTGTCTCTGTGTGTGTTTGTGTGTCTGTCTCTGTGTGTCTGTGTTTGTGTGTCTGTCTCTGTGTCTGAGTGTCTCTGTGTGTCTTTGTGTGTCTCTCTTGTCTTTGTGTCTATGTGTCTCTGTGTCTGTCTCTGTGTCTCTGTGTCTGTGTTTGTGTGTCTCTGTGTTTGTGTGTCTGTCTCTGTGTCTGTGTGTCTGTTAGTGTGTCTGTCTCTGTGTCTGTGTGTCTCTGTGTGTCTGTGTTTGTGTATCTCCCTGTCTCTGTGTGTGTTTGTGTGTCTGTGTGAGTGTGGATACAGAAATATAGCAAATTTGTGTGTGTGTGTTTATTTATCTGTGTTTCCCCCAGTTGGCTGGATGGAGTGTCTGTTGTGTGTTTGTGTGTGTATTTGTCTCTCTGTGTCTCTGTGTTTTTGTGAGTGTGATGACAAAAATACAACGGATGCCTGTGTGTGTCTATTTGTCTGGATGTCCCCCAGTTGGCTGAGTGGAATGTCTGTTGTGTGTCTGTCTCTGTGTCTGTGTGTCTTGTGTGTCTGTGTTTGTGTGTCTCCCTGTCTCTGTCTGTGTGTGTGTTTGTGTGTCTGTGTGAGTGTGGATGCAGAAATATAGCAAATTTCTGTGTGTTTATTTATCTGTATTTCCCCCGAGATGGCTGCGTTGAGTGTCTGGTTGTGTGTCTTTGTCTCTGTGTGTCTCTGTGTGTGTGTCTGTGTGTCTGTGTGAGTGTGAATACAGAAATAGAGCAAATTTGTGTGTGTGTTTATTTATCTCTATTTCCCCCAGTTGGCTGCATTGGGTGTGTGTTTGTGTGTCTTTGTCTCTGTGTGTCTCTGTGTGTCTGTGTTTGTGTGTCTCTCTATCTCTGTGTCTGTGTGTGTTTGTGTGTCTCTGTGTGTGTGGATACAGAAATATAGCAAATTTGTGTGTGTTTATTTATCTGTATTTCCCCCAGTTGGCTGTGTGGAGTGTCTATTGTGTGTTTGTGTGTCTCTTTGTGTCTCTGTGTTTTTGTGAGTGTGTGTACAAAAATACAATAGATTTCTGTGTGTGTCTATTTGTCTGGATTTCCACCAGTTGGCTGAGTGGAATGTCTGTTGTGTGTCTGTCTCTGTCTCTGTGTGTCTTGTGTGTCTGTGTTTGTGTGTCTCCCTGTCTCTGTGTGTTTGTTTGTGTGTCTGTGTGAGTGTGGGTACAGAAATACAGCATATTTGTGTGTGTGTTTATTTATCTGTATTTCTCCCAGTTGGCTGCGTTGAGTGTCTGGTTGTGTGTCTTTGTCTCTGTGTGTCTCTGTGTGTGTCTGTGTGTCTCTGTGTGTCTCTGTGTGTCTCTGTGTGCGTTTGTGTGTCTGTGTGAGTGTGGATGCAGAAATGGAGCAAATTTGTGTGTGTGTTATTTATCTGTATTTCCCCCAGTTGACTGCGTTGAGTGTTTGTGTGTCTTTGTCTCTGTGTGTCTCTGTGTGTGTCTGTGTGTCTCTTTGTGTGTTTGTGTGCCTGTGTGAGTGTGAATATAGACATAGAGCAAATTTATGTGTGTGTTTATTTATCTGTATTTCCCCCAGTTGGCTGCGTTGAGTGTCTGTCTGTGTGTCTTTGTCTCTGTGTGTCTCTGTGTGTGTCTGTGTGTGTCTCTGTGTGTGTCTGTGTGTGTCTCTATGTGTGTCTCTGTGTGTTTGTATGTCTGTGTGAGTGTGGATACAGAAATAGAGGAAATTTGTGTGTCTGTTTATTTATCTGTATTTCCCCCAGTTGACTGCCTTGAGTGTCTGTCTGTGTGTCTTTGTCTCTGTGTGTCTCTGTGTATGTCTGTGTGTCTCTGTGTATGTCTCTGTGTGTCTCTGTGTGTGCTTGTGTGCGTCTGTGTGCGTTTGTGTGTCTGTGTGAGTGTGGATACAGAAACAGAGCAAATTTATGTGTGTGTTTATTTATCTGTATTTCCCCCAGTTGGCTGCGTGGAGTGTCTGTCTGTGTGTCTTTGTCTCTGTGTGTCTCTGTGTGTGTCTGTGTGTGTCTCTGTGTGTCTCTGTGTGTGTTTGTGTGTCTGTAGATACAGAAATATAGCAAATTTGTGTGTGTTTATTTATCTGTATTTCCCCCAGTTGGCTGCATTGAGTGTCTGTCTGTGTGTCTTTGTCTCTGTGTGTCTCTGTGTGTGTCTGTGTGTGTCTCTGTGTGCGTTTGTGTGTCTGTGTGAGTGTGAATACAAAAATGGAGCAAATTTTTGTGTCTGTTTATTTATCTGTATTTCCCCCAGTTGGCTGCATTGGGTGTCTGTCTGTGTGTCTTTGTCTCTGTGTGTCTCTGTGTGTCTGTGTGTCTCTGTGTGTGTGTTTGTGTGTCTCTGTGTGTGTGGATACAGAAAAAAAGCAAATTTGTGTGTGTGTTTATTTATCTGTATTTCCCCCAGTTGGCTGCGTTGAGTGTCTGGTTGTGTGTCTTTGTCTCTGTGTGTGTCTGTGTATGTCTCTGTGTGTGTCTCTGTGTGTGTTTGTGTGTCTGTGTGAGTGTGAATACAGAAACAGAGCAAATTTGTGTGTGTGTGTGTTTATTTATCTGTATTTCCCCCACTTGGCTGCGTTGAGTGTCTGTCTGTGTGTCTTTGTCTCTGTGTGTCTCTGTGTGTGCGTTTGTGTGTCTGTGTGAGTGTGAATACAGAAATACAGCAAATTTGTGTGTGTGTTTATTTATCTGTATTTCCCCTAGATGGCTGTGTTGAGTGTCTGTGTGTCTTTGTCTCTGTGTGTCTCTGTGTGTGTCTGTGTGTGTCTGTGTGTGTCTCTGATTGTGTCTGTGTGTGTCTGTGTGTGTCTGTGTGTCTGTGTGTGTCTGTGTGAGTGTGAATACAGAAACAGAGCAAATTTGTGTGTGTGTTTATTTATCTGTATTTCCCCCAGTTGGCTGCGTTGAGTGTCTGTCTGTGTGTCTTTTTCTCTGTGTGTCTGTGTGTCTCTCTGTGTGTGTCTCTGTGTGTCTCTGTGTGTCTGTGTGTGTGTTTGTGTGTCTGTGTGAGTGTGGATACAGAAATACAGCAAATTTGTGTGTGTGTTTATTTATCTATATTTCCCCCAGTTGGCTGCGTTGAGTGTCTGTCTGTGTGTCTTTGTCTCTGTGTGTCTCTGTGTGTGTCTGTGTGTCTCTGTGTATGTCTCTGTGTGTCTCTGTGTGTGCTTGTGTGTGTCTGTGTGTGTTTGTGTGTCTGTGTGAGTGTGGATTCAGAAATACAGCAAATTTGTGTGCGTGTTTATTTATCTGTATTTCCCCTGATGGCTGTGTTGAGTGTCTGTGTGTCTTTGTCTCTGTGTGTCTCTGTGTGTGTCTGTGTGTGTCTCTGATTGTGTCTGTGTGTGTCTGTGTGTGTCTGTGTGTGTTTGTATGTCTGTGTGAGTGTGGATACAGAAATAGAGCAAATTTGTGTGTGTGTTTATTTATCTGTATTTCCCCCAGATGGCTGTGTTGAGTGTCTGTCTGTGTGTCTTTGTCTCTGTGTGTCTCTGTGTGTCTCTGTGTGTGTCTGTGTGTGTCTGTGTGTCTGTGTGTGTCTGTGTGAGTGTGAATACAGAAACAGAGCAAATTTGTGTGTGTGTTTATTTATCTGTATTTCCCCCAGTTGGCTGCGTTGAGTGTCTGTCTTTTTCTCTGTGTGTGTCTGTGTGTCTCTCTGTGTGTGTCTCTGTGTGTCTGTGTGTGTGTGTTTGTGTGTCTGTGTGAGTGTGGATACAGAAATACAGCAAATTTGTGTGTGTTTATTTATCTGTATTTCCCCCAGTTGGCTGCTTTGGGTGTCTGTCTGTGTGTCTTTGTCTCTGTGTGTCTCTGTGTGTGTCTGTGTGTCTCTGTGTGTGTCTCTGTGTGTCTGTGTGTATCTCTGTGTGTGTCTGTGTGTGTCTCTGGATGAAACACAGAGAGTCTTTAAAACTGCAGCTTCCAGAAACCACCACCGGACGTGCCAGCCCCCCCCTCTCCTGGCACTCTCCTCCTCCGACCTCAGCCCTGCCTGGACCCCCAAGTCGGCGGCGAGGGGCAGGTAGGTCCCCCCAGCACCTCGGGGAGCACTTGGGGTTCAGCCCAGATGTTGGGGGGCCACGCTGGGACCCCCTGGGAGGAAGGGAAGCCGCCAGGTTGGCACCGGGCAGGGCAGGGCAGGGCAGGGAGATGGCTGCAAGTTGGCACCGGGGAGAGACTTAGTTGGATTCTGCATCGGGAAGCAGGCCTTGGCTCGAGGGGGGGGGGTAGGTTTTGCTCCTCTGTCTCTCTGTCTCTCTGTCTCTCCATCTGTCTCTCTGTCTCTGTCTCCCTCTGTCTCTCTGTTTCTGTCTGTCTCTGTCTTTCTCTCGCACACACATTTCCTTCAACGTTCTCTGTCTCTGTGTCCATCAGTTTCTGTCTCTGTCTCTCTGTGTCTCTGTCTGTCTCTGTCTGTCTCTCTGCCTGTCCCTGTCTGTCTCTCTATCTGTCTCTGTCTCTCCATCTGTCTCTCTGTCTCTGTCTCTCTCTGTCTGTCTCTCTGTCTCTGTCTTTCTCTCGCACACACACATTTCCTTCAACGTTCTCTGTCTCTGTGCTCATCAGTTTCTGTCTCTGCCTCTCTGTGTCTCTGTCTGTCCCTGTCTGTCTCTCTGTCTCTGTCTCTCTGTCTGTCTCTCTGTCTCTATCTTTCTCTCGCACACACATTTCCTGCCACTAATGTCCCCAGTTTCAACATTCTCTGTCTCTGTGTCCATCAGTTTCTGTCTCTGTCTCTCTGTGTCTCTGTCTGTCTCTGTCTCTCTCTGTCTCTCTGTCTGTCCCTGTCTGTCTCTCTATCTGTCTCTGTCTCTCCATCTGTCTCTCTGTCTCTGTTTCTCTCTGTCTGTCTCCCTGTCTCTGTCTTTCTCTCGCACACACATTTCCTTCAACATTTCTCTGTCTCTGTGTTCATCAGTTTCTGTCTCTGTCTCTCTGTGTCTCTGTCTGTCTCTGTCTGTCCCTGTCTGTCTCTCTATCTGTCTCTGTCTCTCCATCTGTCTCTCTGTCTCTGTCTCTATCTGTCTCCCTGTCTCTGTCTTTCTCTCTCCATCTGTCTCTCTGTCTCTGTCTCTATCTGTCTCCCTGTCTCTGTCTTTCTCTCTCCATCTGTCTCTCTGTCTCTGTCTCTATCTGTCTCCCTGTCTCTGTCTTTCTCTCGCACACACATTTTCTTCAACATTCTCTGTCTCTGTAATCATCAGTTTCTGTCTCTGCCTCTCTGTGTCTCTGTCTGTCTCTGTCTGTCTCTCTATCTGTCTCTGTCTCTCTGTCTGTCTCTGTCTGTCTCTCTGTCTTTCTCTCGCACACACATTTCCTGCCACTAATGTCCCCAGTTTCAGCATTCTCTGTCTCTGTGTCCATCAGTTTCTGTCTCTGTCTCTCTGTGTCTCTGTCTGCCTCTCTCTGTCTCTCTGTCTGTCCCTGTCTGTCTCTCTATCTGTCTCTGTCTCTCCATATGTCTCTCTGTCTCTGTCTCTCTCGCACACACACATTTCCTTCAACATTCTCTGTCTCTGTGCTCATCAGTTTCTGTCTCTGTCTCTCTGTGTCTCTGTCTGTCTCTGTCTGTCTCTCTGTCTGTCCCTGTCCGTCTCTCTATCTGTCTCTGTCTCTCTATCTGTCTCTCTGTCTCTGTCTTTCTCTCGCACACACATTTTCTGCCACTAATGTCCCCAGTTTCAACATTCTCTGTCTCTGTGCTCATCAGTTTCTGTCTCTGTCTGTCTCTGTCTCTCTGTCTGTCCCTGTCTGTCTCTCTATCTATCTCTGTCTCTCTATCTGTCTCTGTCTGTCTCTCTGTCTCTTACACACACACATTTCCTGCCACGAATGTCCCCCGTTTCAACATTCTCTGTCTCTGTGTCTATCAGTTTCTCTGTCTCTCTGTCTGTCTGTCTCTGTCTGTCTCTGTCTCTCTGTCTCTGTCTGTCTCACACACACAGCTGAAAGTTATCTCTCTCTTCTCCTTTTGTCTCTCTCCTCTCTGTCTCCCTCTGTCTCTGTCTCTCTCTCTGCCCATCTCTTTCCCCCTCTCTGTGTGTCATAAATGTTAACTCTCTCCTATCTCTCCTTTCTCTCTGTCTCTTTCTCTGTCTCTGTCTTTGTGTGTCTCTGTCTGTCTGCTGGTCTCTGTCTATTGTCTCTCTCTCTCTGTCTCTGTCTCTCTGTCTCACACATAAATATTAACATTTTATTCTCTGTCTTTCCCCCTTGTTTAATCTCTCTCCTCTGTCTCTGTCTGTCTCTGTCTCTCTGTCTCACACACAGCTGCAAGTTATCTCTCTTTTCCTTTTGTCTCTCTCCTCTCTGTCTCCCTCTGTCTCTGTCTGTCTCTCTGCCCATCTCTTTCCCTTTCTCTGTCATAAATGTTTACTCTCTCTTCTCTCCTATCTCTCCTTTCTCTGTCTCTCTCTGTTTCTGTCTTTGTGAGTCTCTGTCTGTCTGCTGGTCTCTGTCTATTGTCTCTCTCTGTCTCTGTCTGTCTCTCTGTCTCATATATAAATATTAACATTTTATTCTCTGTCTTTCCCCCTTGTTTAATCTCTCTCCTCTGTCTCTCTGTCTCTGTCTGTCTCTCTGTCTCTTTGTCTCTCACACACAGCTGAAAGTTATCTCTCTCTTCTCCTTTTGTCTCTCTCCTCTCTGTCTCCCTCTGTCTCTGTCTCTCTGCCCATCTCTTTCCCCCTCTCTCTGTCATAAATGTTAACTCTCTCCTGTCTCTCCTTTCTCTCTCTTTCTCTATCTCTGTCTTTGTGTGTCTCTGTCTGTCTTTCTCCATGTCTCTGTCTATTGTCTCTCTATCTCTGTCTCTGTCTGTCTCTCTGTCTCCGTCTCTCACACACAGCTGAAAGTTATCTCTCTTGTCCTTGTGTCTCTCTCCTCTCTGTCTCCCTCTGTCTCTCTGCCCATCTCTTTCTCTCTCTCTGTCATAAATAATTCTCTCCTATCTCTCCTTTCTCTCTGTCTCTTTCTCTGTCTCTGTCTGTCTCTCTCCCTGTCTCTGCCTGTCCATCTCTCTGTCTCTGTCTCTCTCTCTTTCTCTCTCTGCCTGTCTCTGTCCATCTCTTTCCCTCTCTCTCTCTGTCATAAATGTTAGCTCTCTCCTATCTCTCCTTTCTCTGTCTCTTTCTCTGTCTCTGTCTGTCTCCCTGTCTCTGCCTACCTGTCTCTCTGTCTCTGTCTCTCTCTTTGTCTCTCTGCCTGTCTCTCTGTCCTCTCTTTTCCTCTGTCATAAATGTTAACTCTCTCCTATCTCTCCTTCTCTCTGTCTCTCTCTGTCTCTGTCTCTATCTGTCTTTCTCCCTGTCTCTGCCTGCCCGTCTCTCTGTCTGTCTCTCTCTCTGCCTGTCTCTCTGTCCATCTCTTTTCCTCTCTGTCATAAATGTCAACTCTCTCCTATCTCTCCTTTCTCTGTCTCTGCCTGCCCGTCTGTCTCTCTCTGTGTCTCTCTCTATCTTTTCCCCTTTTAATCTCTCTCCTCTGTCTCTCTGTCTCTGTCTCCCTGTCTCTGCCTGCCCGTCTCTCTGTCTCTGTCTCTTTCTCTCTCTCTCTCTTTTCCCCTTTTAAACTCTCTCCTCTGTCTCTCTGTCTCTGCCTGTGTCTTTGTCTCTGTCTCTCTGGTTTTCTCTCCTATAAGTGCGAGTGTCTAATTTGCATAAATTATGAATATATGAATATTCAATAGATCCCCTCACATGTCCTGTTTCTATTATGTCAAAATCTATTGATTCACAAATCTGCTTATTTATAAATATTTGATACATGAAACAGAAATTAATACAAAGAACTATAAAAATGAAGTAAATCGAGTTTATTTGATAAAATCTGCATTTACAGAAATATAGATTTATATATAAATAGAGAGAAAATTTTCTTCTAAAAATATATATTTCTGTATAAATATAGAGAATATTTTCTTCTAAAAATATAAATATCTTATATATAAATATGTACTTAAAATATAAATAGATTTATATATAAAAATATAAAATATTTGCTTCTAAAATATATATTTCTGTATAAAGATAGAAAATATTTACTTCTAAAAATATATATTTCTGTATAAATATATAAAATATTTTCTAAAAATATATATTTCTGTATAAAGATAGAAAATATTTTCTTCTAAAAATATATATTTCTGTATAAATATATAGAATATTTTCTAAAAATATATATATTTTGTATAAATATTGGGATATTTTCTTCTAAAAATATATATTTTGTATAAAAATATAGAATATTTTCTTCTAAAAATCTATATTTCTGTATAAATATAGAGAATATTTATTTCTAAAAATATAAATATTTTCGTGCATACCTATGCAAATTAAAATAAATCATAGAAATACAGAATTTACCTCTTCTAGCATATATACAACCAAAATAGATCTATTTTTCTAGAAATATTTTTGTAAATAAAGCAAAAATACACAAAAAAAACTGAAAATAAGCATTGACTTATATTGATTTATTTTTCTTCATTTATTTATTATTTTTAGGACTCTTTATTTTTTATTTATTTTTATCTTGTTTTGTTTATTTTTATTTTGTTTGGTTTATTTACTTTATTTTTTATTCCAGTTTTATTTATTTTTATTTGACCTATTTTTTTATCTTCATTTATTTTTTTATTTTTATTTCATTTAGTTTTTATTTTTATTGACTTATTTTTTTCTTTTCACTTTATTTTATTTTGTTTATTTTTATTTTATTTATTTTTTATTTCCTTTTACCTTATTTTTTAGTTTTTCCTATTATTCACTTTTATTTTCTTTTGTTTATTTTATTTATTTTTATTTTATTTTGCATTTGTTTTCATTTTGTTTCTACTTTCTTTATTTTTGTGTTCTTTCTTTATTTTTACTTTCTTTTTAATTTATTCATTTTCTTTTCTTTGTGTTTATTTTATTTTTTTGCCAAAACTTTCATTATTTCCTTGCAAAACGTCCTGAGGTTCTGTGATTTTGGGTTTGTTTTTATTTTTATTTTTATTTTTCTTGGAATTCTGGGTTTATTTTTTTTTGTTTCTTTGTTTTCTGGGGTGCTCAGATTTGGGGGGAAAAAGTAAAAAAAAATAAATAAATATAATAAATAAATATATCCATATAATATTTTACATAAATAAACATTTATATAGATAGATAATAAATCAATGAAAATGATTTTAAAAAATCCAACCCAGCCGGGAAGGCGTTTGCCTTGCACGCGACGCCCAGGGTTGGACCCCCGGCATCCCACATGATCTCCCGCCTGAGCCTTGCCTCCTGGTACATCATGGTCAATTTGGGGTTCATGAATCAGCACCCCAAATCCAGATGTGCACAACTGAGCGACTTGGCAGTCTCCACAGCAGCAGAGATAAAAATAATAATAATAATAATCTCCGAGATGAAGCCGGAGCACTGTTTTCGGAGCAATGAGCAGTCAGGCCCAAAGTTCTGTTTGGGGAGGGAAGGGGCAGGAAGTTTGGAAATCCTGAAGCACCCCAAAAATCAGGGATCCGCCCCCAAAAAAAATACTCCAAAAAGCAGCAGGACTTTGTTAAGGAAAAGGAGCACTGGAAAAGGAGCAAAAGGGAGAAATAGAAAAGTATGCGTTTGGTTTTCTTCTTTTTTTTAGGAGTTGGAGTATTATAATGGTGTGAATAAATTTGCATGAATTATAATTAATTAGCATGTGTAATTATGTAAATGTAGTTTTTCTCTTTTTTTGCTTTCTTCTTTTTCCCCTTGTTCACCCCTAAAAATTTTAAATTCCTTTCTCCCTTCTTTCCTTCCTTTCTTCCTTCCTTCCTTCCTTTCCTTCCTTCCTTTCCATCCTTCCTTCCTTCCTTCCTTCTTTTCCTTCCTTCCTTCCTTCCTTCTTTCCTTCCCTCCTTCCTTCATTTCTTCCTTCTTTCCTTCCTTCATTCTTTCTTTCCTTCCTTCCTTCATTTCTTCCTTCCTTCTTTTCTTCCTTCCTTCCTTCTTCTTCTTTCCTTCTTTCTTTTCTCTTTCCTTCTTCCTTCCTTCATTCTTTCCTTCATTTCTTCCTTACTACTTCCTTCGTTCTTTCCTTCCTTCTTTCTTTCCTTCCTTTTCCTTCCTTCTTTCTCTCATTTCTTCCTTCCTTCTTTTCTTTTCTTTCTTCTTTACTTCTTTCCTTCTTTCTTTTCTCTTTCCTTCTTCCTTCCTTCATTCTTTCCTTCATTTCTTCCTTACTACTTCCTTCGTTCTTTCCTTCCTTCTTTCTTTCCTTCCTTTTCCTTCATTCCTTCTTTCTCTCATTTCTTCCTTCCTTCTTTTCTTTCCTTTCTTCTTTACTTCCTTCCTTCTTTCTTTTCTCTTTCCTTCTTTCCTTCCTTTCTACTTTCTTCTTTTCCCTTCTTTCCTTCCTTATTTCTTCATTTCTTTCTTCTTTCTTTCCTCTTTCTTCTCTCATTCCTTCCTTCCTCCTTCCTTTTTCCCTGCTTTGTTTCATTTCTCTCTTTCTTCCCCTTTCGTTCTTTCCTTCCTTCCTCCCTTTCTTCTTTCTTTTCTTCCTTCGTTCTCTCATTCCTTCCTCCCTTCTTTCTTCTTTCCTTCTTTCCTTCTCTCCTTCCTTCTTTCCTTCCTCCCTTTTTCCCTTCCTTCCTTTTCTCATTATTTCCTCCTTTCTTCTTTCCTTCTCTTTTCTTCCTCCTTTCTTTCTTCCTTCCTTCCTTCTTCCCTTCTTTCCTTCCTTCTTTCCTTCCTTCCTTAGTTCTTTCTTTCCTTCTCTCCTTTCTTCCTTCCTTTTTTCCTTTCTTCTTTCTTTCCTTCCTTCTCTCATCCCTTCCTTCCTTTTTTCCTTCCTTCTCTCATTCCTTCTTTTCTCCTTCTTCCCTGCTTTGTTTCATTTCTCCCTTTCTTCCCCTTTCCTTCTTTCCTTCCTTCTTTTCTTCCTTTGTTCTCTCATTCCTTCCCCCCTTTTTCCCTTCCTTCCTTTTCTCATTACTTTGTCCTTCCTTCTTACCTTCTTTTTTCTTCCTCCTTTCTCTCTTCCTTCCTTCTTCCCTTCTTTCCTTCCTTCTTTACTTCCTTAGTTCTTTCTTTCCTTTCTTCCTTTCTCCTTTTTTCTTCCTCCCTTCCTTCTTCCCTTCTTTCCTTTCTTCCTCCTTCCTTTCTTCCTTTTTTCATTCCTTCCTTTCTTCCTTCTTTCCTTCCTTCCTTCTCTCATTCCTTCCTTCCTCCTTCCTTCTTTGTTTCCTTCCTTCTTTCTTCCATCTTTCCTTCTCTCCTTTTTTCCTTTCTTCTTTCTTTCCTTCCTTCTTTCCTTCTCTCCTTTCTTCCTCCTTCCTTCTTTTCTTACTTCTTTCTTCTTTCCTTTCTTCCTTCCATCCTTCCTTCCTTCTTTTCTTCCTTCCTTTTTTCTTCCTCCCTTCCTTCTTCCCTTCCTTCCTTCCTTCTTTCCTTTCTTCCTCCTTCCTTTTCTTTCTTCCTTTCTTCCTTTCTTCCTTCTTTCCTTCCTTCCTTCTCTCCTTCCTTCCTTCCTCCTTCCTTCTTTCTTTCCTTCTTTTTCCACACACAACTCTATATATCTCATAATGCTGACAATCAATTCAATAAAATGACAAAAATTCCAATACTCACAATATCGGTCATATTGATAAAACTTATTACAATAACCCCAGCCCCCCCCCCGAGTTATCCTTGTGCCAGACTCAAATTTCCTTGCGCACGGGTTCGAAATTCTCTCTTCCCCCCCCAAAATGTCTTTCAGGGGGGAACAAGAGAAAAAATATGAACCCCAGAAAGCTACGTGGGTAAGTATATCTCTCTTGGGGGGGTCACCTTTTCCATAGGGAAGCCCCCCCAATTTTCTGGGTGGTCCTTTTTTGGGGGGACGGGGTGCGACCCCCCAAGACCTCATAAGACCGTTCCCCGTTTGTAAAATGAACCCCAATTCTTTTTGTCCACAACTGGAGTCCGTAGCTTAGTTCAAGAGGTTGTTTTTTTTTGGCCCTGCACGCGAGAGACGCAAGTTCGATCCCCGGCATCCCACATCTGCCCGAGCTATCCCAAGAGTTATTTTTCGAGCACTGAGCCAGGAGTTACCCCTGAAGGCTGTTGAGTGACTTTATGGTTTTTTTAGGGGTGTTTTTTGGGGTGTCCTCAAAAATGGGTGTATGAAAACAAAGGGAGGCGAAAGACCCCGAATCCGACCCCCGGGGCATGGCGTGAGTCTTTCCACAGCTCGCTTCCTCCCGTGGCCGTCGTCTGTCTGCTCCTGGGCTGGGGGGCCCCAAGGGACGTGTCGGGGGCCCCCCCAAACTTCCTCCTCTTGCTGGCCGACGACCTGGGCATCGGGGACGTCGGTTGCTACGGAAACAAGAGCTTGAGGCAAGTTCCGCCTGTGTCTCTCTGTCTCTGTCTCTCTATGTCTTTTTCTCTCTATCTCTCTATGTCTCTTTCTCTCTGTCTCTGTCTATGTCTCTTTCTGTCTGTCTATGTCTCTTTCTCTCTGTCTCTCTGTCTCTGTCTCTCAATGTCTCTCTGTGCCTGTGTCTCTATGTCTCTTTCTCTCTGTCTGTCTATGTCTCTCTGTCTCTGTCTCTCTATGTCTCTTTCTCCGTCTCTCTCTGTTTCTGTCTCTATGTCTCTCTCTGTCTCTGCTTCTGTCTCTCTATGTCTCTTTTTCTCTGTCAGTCTATGTCTCTCTGTGTCTGTCTCTCTGTCTCTGTCTCTCTATGTCTCTCTGTCTGTCTATGTCTCTCTGTTTCTGTCTCTCTATGTCTCTGTGTCTGTGTCTCCATGTCTCCCTGTCTTTGTCTCTCTATGTCTCTCTGTGTCTGTCTCTCTGTGTCTCTATGTCTCTTTCTCTCTGTCTGTCTATGTCTCTCTGTGTCTGTCTCTCAATGTCTCTTTCTCTCTGTCTCTCTCTGTGTCTGTTTTTCTCTGTCTCTCTGTTTCTATCTCTCTCTGTCTCTCTTTTTCTCTGTCTATGTCTCTCTGTGTCTGTCTCTATGTCTCTGTCTCTCTGTCTCTCTGTCTCTATCTCTCCATGTCTTTTTCTCTCTGTCTCTCCATGTCTCTCTGTCTCTGTCTCTCTCTGTCTTTTTCTCTATGTCTCTCTGTGTCTGTCTCTCTATGTCTCTTTCTCTCTGTCTCTCTGTCTCTTTGTCTCTGTATCTCAATGTCTCTTTCTCTCTGTCTCTCTATGTTTCTCTGTGTCTGTGTCTCTGTCTCTTTCTCTGTGCCTCTCTATGTCTCTCTATCTATGTCTCTTTCTCTGTCTCTCTTTCTGTCTCTCTGTCTCTCTATGCCTCTTTTTCTCTGTCTATGTCTCTCTGTGTCTGTCTCTGTCTCTTTCTCTCTGTCTCTCTATGTCTCTCTGTCTCTGTCTATCCTTGTCCCTTTCTCTCTGTGTCTCTATGTATCTCTGTCTGTCTCTCTATGTCTCTTTCTCTGTCTCTCTATGTCTCTCTGTTTCTGTCTCTCTCTGTCTCTCTGTCTCTCTCTGTCTCTTTTTCTCTGTCTGTCTATGTCTCTCTGTGTCTCTATGTCTCTGTCTCTCTACGTCTGTCTATGTCTCTCTGTGTCTGTCTCTATGTCTCTGTCTATGTCTCTCTGTGTCTGTCTCTCCATGTCTCTCTGTGTCTGTCTCTCTGTGTCTCTCTGTCTCTCTCTATCTCTGTATCTCTCTCCCCTGTTAGAGTCCCGCGATGACCCGAGTTCGATCCCCAGCCTCCCACATGATCCCCCGACTTGCCAGGAGCAATTTCTGAGTGCAGAGCCAGGAGGAACCCCTGTGAGCTGCCGGGTGTGAATTTTGAAAAATCAAAAATAAATCAATATCTCACATTTTCAGCCTATTTTGGGGTGCCGACACCCAGAGGGGGGAGAAAGTGGGGGCGTCTCGAGGAACGAAGATTTTGTTTGTTTGTTTGTTTTTGGGCCACACCCGGCGTTGCTCAGGGGTTCCTCCTGGCTCTATGCTCAGAAACAGCTCCTGGCAGGCACGGGGGACCCTATGGGACACCGGGATTCGAACCCACCACCTTGGGTCCTGGATCGGCTGCTTGCAAGGCAAACGCCGCTGTGCTCTCTCTCTCTCTCTCTCCCGGCCCAACAGGACTTTTCTATATCCTACCAATGAACTCTTATGTCTCGTAGCAACAAAACTCTTGTATCCGAGCAACAGGAACAGGACTCTTATGTATCCTACCAATGGAACTTTTATGTATCCTAGCAACAGACTTTTATGTTTCCTACTAACGGGACTCATGTATCCTAGACACAGGACTCTTATGAAGCTTAGCAACAGGACACTTGTCTCCTAGCAACAGGCCTTTTATGTATCCTACTAACGGGACTCATGTATCCTAGACACAGGACTCTTATGTAGCTTAGCAACAGGACACTTGTCTCCTAGCAACAGCCTTTTATGTATCCTACTAACGGGACTCATGTATCCTAGACACAGGACTCTTATGTAGCTTAGCAACAGGACACTTGTCTCCTAGCAACAGGCCTTTTATGTATCCTACTAACGGGACTCATGTATCCTAGACACAGGACTCTTATGTAGCTTAGCAACAGGACACTTGTCTCCTAGCAACAGGCCTTTTATGTATCCTACTAACGGGACTCATGTATCCTAGACACAGGACTCTTATGTAGCTTAGCAACAGGACACTTGTCTCCTAGCAACAGCCTTTTATGTATCCTACTAACGGGACTCATGTATCCTAGACACAGGACTCTTATGTAGCTCAGCAACAGGACACTTGTATCCTAGCAACAGGACTTTTTTTTTCTTTCTTCCCCCCAGGACCCCCAACATCGACCGGCTGGCCGAAGACGGGGTGCGGCTGACCCAACATCTGGCCGCAGCTGCCGTCTGCACCCCAAGTCGCGCCGCGTTTCTGACGGGGAGATACGCCGTCAGGTCAGGTGCGTTCTGGGTTGTTACTTCATTTGTTCCTCATGGGGACGGAAGGGAAATCCTTGAAACTGTCTTTTTCTCCACCCCACACACAGGGATGGTTTCGAGCACTGGAAACCGAGTCCTCCAGTGGTCCGCCGCGTCGGGCGGACTCCCGAGCACTGAGATCACGTTCGCACAAGTACTGAGAGACCGAGGCTACGTCACCGGCCTCATAGGTACGAAGCACCCCATCCCAGTGCTCAGGAAACCCTCCAGACAGTGCTCGGGGCGGAGATCGCATATGGGATGTCAAGGGATCCAACTCGGGGCGGAGATCACATATGGGATGCCGGGGATCCAACTTGGGGCAGAGATCACATATGAGATGTCGGGGATCCAACTCGGGGCGGAGATTGCATACAGGACGTCGGGGATCCAACTTGGGGACAGAGATCGCATATGGGAAGCCGGGGATCCAACTCGAGGCGAAGATTGCATATGGGATGTCGGGGATCCAACTCGGGGCAGAAATCACATATAGGATGTCAGGGATCCAACTCGGGGCAGAGATCGCATATGGGACGTCAGGGATCCAACTCAAGGCAGAGATTGCATACAGGATGTCGGGGATCCAACTTGGGGCAGAGATCTCATATGGGATGTTGGGGATCCAACTTGGGGCAGAGATCACATATGAGATGTCGGGGATCCAACTCAAGGCAGAGATCGCATACAGGATGCCGGGGATCCAACTCGAGGCAGAGTTCGCATAGGGGATGCCAGGGATCCAACTTGGGGCAGAGATCACATATGAGATGTCGGGGATCCAACTCGGGGCGGAGATTGCATACAGGACGTCGGGGATCCAACTTGGGGACAGAGATCGCATATGGGAAGCCGGGGATCCAACTCGAGGCGAAGATTGCATATGGGATGTCGGGGATCCAACTCGGGGCAGAGATCGCTGGGGATCCAACTTGGGGCAGAGATCTCATATGGGATGTTGGGGATCCAACTCGAGGCAGAGATCGCATATGGGACGCCGGGGATCCAACTCGGGTCCTCGCGGGTCGCCGTTGATGTCGGGGTTCCCTGTGGGCGTCCAACTCGGTCCCTCGGGCCCCGTGTGTCGCTTTTTCAGGCAAATGGCACCTGGGCCTCAACTGCCACTCCGCCTCGGACCACTGCCACCACCCGCTGCGCCACGGGTTCGAGCACTTTTTTGGGATGCCCTTCTCCATGATGGCCGACTGCGTGCCGTGGGGCCTGTCGGAGCGCCGGGCCGGCCTTCAGGCGCGACTGGAACTCGGGGCGCAGGCCCTGATTTTGGGCTGTCTCACGCTAGCGGCCGGGCATCGGATTCTGGGTCTCGGGGTTTCCCGGACTCTTCTGCTCTCTGCTACAGTGCTCGCCGCCTTGCTGGTTGTTCTGGCCCGAGTCCTGACCCGGGTTCTGGTCCCGCTGGATTGTTTTCTCATGCGGGGCCACCGCGTCTCGGAGCAGCCCATGAACTTCTCCCGGACCTCGAGGCTTCTACTCCGAGACGCGGCCGCCTTCATGCGACGGTGAGTGCTCCTCGCACAGTGCTCCGGGACGTCTGCGATACCTGAAATAAGTTTGAGGAATGGGATCAGGGCTGGGGTTTGGGGGTGTCTGGGGTTTAGGAGACTCACTGAACAGTGCTCGGGGGTGACTCCCCGGCTCTGCGCTCAGGGATCATACGGGGGAGCATGTGGGAGGCCGGGGATCAAACTCGAGGCGCTGGGTGCGAGGGAAAATGGCGTCCGTGCTGGGTTCTGTTAGGAAGATTTATTTTTATTTCAATATTGAATCGCATTGTGAGCACTGTAATGGGAGTCCACCCTAAACAAAAACAATAATAGTAACCAATATTACAATATCAATAAATCAATCAATAATTAATGATTTTCGGGGTTCAGCCACCGCCAGGGCCCCTTCCTCCTCTTCCTCTCCTTCCTCCACGTCCACACCCCGTTAATCACCACCGACGACTTTCTGGGGCGCAGCCGCCATGGCTTGTACGGAGACAATGTGGAAGAGATGGATTGGATGGTTGGTGAGCGACTTTATGACCGTTACTTGGGGGTCCTGGGTGCGCCAGGGGCATCACGGGACAAGTGGGGGGGCCGCAGGAAAAAGTTGGGGTGACGCACGACCTACAGAGCCCAATTTATGGCTAAAACTCCCTTGTGAGCACTGTTCTAGGAGTCCACCCTGAGCACTGTTTCAGGAGTCCACCTTGAGCATTTTGAGCAAGATTTCCCCCCCCCGAAATGTGTTTCCAGCCGCCTAGTAAATTGGGGTTCTGACTGTCGGTGCCCCTCGAACCCTGAACCCCGATATCCCTCGCAGGGCAGGTGATGGAGACCCTGGAGGTCCTGGGTTTGAGTCGCAACACCCTAGTGTACTTCGCCTCGGATCACGGCGGCTCCCTGGAGGCGGCGTTTGGGGGACGACAGTTTGGAGGCTGGAACGGGCCTTACCGAGGTCAGGGGTTCGAGTTTTGGGGGTCCAGGGAGGGTCTTCCTGTTTCTCCCAGTTTGGGGGTCCAGGGAGGGTCTTTCCTTTCTCTCCCAGTTATTGGGGGTCCAGGGAGGGTCCTTCCTGCCTCTCCCAGTTATTGGGGGGTCCAGGGAGGGTCTTTTCTGTCTCTCCCAGTTTGGGGGGTCCACGGAGGGTCCTTCCTGGCTCTCCCAGTTTTGGGGTCCAGGGAGGGTCCTTCCTGCCTCTCCCATCTTTGGGGTCCAGGGAGGGTCTTTTCTGCCTCTCCCAGTTATTGGGGGTCTAGGGAGGGTCCTTCCTGCCTCTCCCAGCTTTGGGGGTCCAGGGAGGGTCCTTCCTGCCTCTCCCAGTTTCTGGGGGTCTAGGGAGGGTCTTTTTATTGTGTCTCTCAGCTCCTGGGGTCCAGGGAGGGTCCTTCCTGCCTCTCCCAGTTTGGGGGGTCCAGGGAGGGTCTTTCCTGCCTCTCCCAGTTTTAGGAGTCCAGGGAGGGTCCTTCCTGTCTCTCCCAGTTTTGGGGGTCCAGGGAGGGTCCTTCCTGTCTCTCCCAGTTTTGGGGGTCCAGGGAGGGTCTTTTCTGTCTCTCCCAGTTTTGGGGGGTCCAGGGAGGGTCCTTCCTGGCTCTCCCAGCTTTGGGGTCCAGGGAGAGTCTTTCCTGCCTCTCCCATCTTTGGGGGTCCAGGGAGGGTCTTTTCTGCCTCTCCCAGTTATTGGGGGTCTAGGGAGGGTCCTTCCTGCCTCTCCCAGCTTTGGGGGTCCAGGGGAGGGTCCTTCCTGCCTCTCCCCCAGTTTCTGGGGGTCTAGGGAGGGTCTTTTTATTGTGTCTCTCAGCTCCTGGGGTCCAGGGAGGGTCCTTCCTGCCTCTCCCAGTTTGGGGGGTCCAGGGAGGGTCTTTCCTGCCTCTCCCAGTTTTAGGAGTCCAGGGAGGGTCCTTCCTGTCTCTCCCAGTTTTGGGGGTCCAGGGAGGGTCCTTCCTGTCTCTCCCAGTTTTGGGGGTCCAGGGAGGGTCTTTTCTGTCTCTCCCAGTTTTGGGGGTCCAGGGAGGGTCCTTCCTGGCTCTCCCAGTTTTGGGGTCCAGGGAGAGTCTTTCCTGCCTCTCCCATCTTTGGGGGTCCAGGGAGGGTCTTTTCTGCCTCTCCCAGTTATTGGGGGTCTAGGGAGGGTCCTTCCTGCCTCTCCCAGCTTTGGGGGTCCAGGGAGGGTCCTTCCTGCCTCTCCCAGTTTCTGGGGGTCTAGGGAGGGTCTTTTTATTGTGTCTCTCAGCTCCTGGGGTCCAGGGAGGGTCTTTCCTGTCTCTCCCAGTTTTGGGGGTCCAGGGAGGGTCTTTCCTGCCTCTCCCAGTTATTGGGGGTCCAGGGAGGGTCCTTCCTGCCTCTCCCATCTTTGGGGGTCCAGGGAGGGTCTTTCCTGCCTCTCCCAGTTATTGGGGGTCCAGGGAGGGTCCTTCCTGCCTCTCCCATCTTTGGGGGTCCAGGGAGGGTCTTTTCTGCCTCTCCCAGTTATTGGGGGGTCCAGGGAGGGTCCTTCCTGCCTCTCCCAGCTTTGGGGGTCCAGGGAGGGTCCTTCCTGCCTCTCCCAGTTTCTGGGGGTCTAGGGAGGGTCTTTTTATTGTGTCTCTCAGCTCCTGGGGTCCAGGGAGGGTCCTTCCTGCCTGTCTGAGTTTTGGGGGTTCAGGAAGAGTTCTTCCTGCCTCTCCCAGTTTTGGGGGTCCAGGGAGGGTCTTTCCTGCCTCTCCCAGTTTGGGGGTCCAGGGAGGGTCCTTCCTGTCTCTCCCAGTTTGGGGGGTCCAGGGAGGGTCTTTCCTGCCTCTCCCAGTTTTAGGAGTCCAGGGAGGGTCCTTCCTGCCTCTCCCACTTTTGGGGGTCCAGGGAGTGTTTCTGTCCTTCACGATCATTCTTATGATTCCTCGCAGGCGGCAAGGGCATGGGCGGCTGGGAAGGCGGCGTCCGTGTGCCCGGCATCTTCCGCTGGCCCGGGGTGCTGCCCCCCGGCCGGGTGGTCTCGGCCCCCACCAGCCTCATGGACGTCTTCCCCACCCTGGCACGGCTGGGGGGCGCCCGGGTACCCCAAGACAGGTGGGGACCCCCTGGGGAAGGGCCTGTCCTCTGGCTTCTCACTCCTTGTTTGTTTTCTTTTTGGTCTTTCTCACTCACTTCTTTCCTTCTCCCTTTTATTTCCTTCCCTCTTTCTTTGCTTCCTTCCCTTCTTTCTTCCTTTATTTCCTCCCTTCCTTCCTCCTTCCTTCCTTTCTTCCTTCTTTCCTTCCTCCCTTCATTTCTTCATCCCTTCCTTCCTCCTTCCTTTCTTCCTCCCTTCCTTTTTCCTTCCTTCTTTCCTTCCTCCGTTCATTCCTTCATCCCTTTCTTTCTCTCTTCCTTCCTCCTTCCTTCCTTTTCTCCTTTCTTCTTTCTTCCTTTATTCCTTCCTTCTTTCCTTCCTCCCTTCCTTCCTTCATTCCTTCCTTTCTTTCTCTCTTCCTTCCTCCTTCCATTCTTTCTTCCTTCTTTCATTCCTTCCTCCTTCCTTTCTTCCTCCCTTCCTTCTTTTCTTCCTTTTTCCTTCTTTCCTTCCTTCTTTCTTATTTTCTTCCTTTCTTTCTTCCGTCTTCCCTTCCTTCCTCCTTCCTTCCTTTCTTCCTTCCTTTCTTCCTTCCTTCTTTCCTTTCTTCCCTCCTTCATGTTTCCTTCCTTCCCTTTTTCTTTCTTCTTTCCCTCCTTTTTCCTTTCCTTTTCTTCCTTCATTCTTCCCTACCTTTTTCTTTTCTTCCTTTCCTTCTTCCTTTCTTCCCTCCTTCCTTTATTATTCCTTCCTTTTCCTTCCTTTCTTTTTTCCTTTCTTCCTTCTTCCACCTTCCTTCTTTCCTTCCTTCCTTTATTCCTTTCTTCTTCCCTTTTCTTCTTCCTTCATTTTTCCTTCCTTTTTCCTTTCTTCCCTTTTTCCTTTCTTCTTTCCCTCCTTCCCTTCCTTTTCTTCCTTCATTCCTCCCTCCCTTTTTCCTTCCTTCCCTTCTTATTTTCTTCATTCCTTCCTCCCTTCCTTCTTGCCTTTCTTTCTTCCTTTTTTTTTCTTTCCTTCCTTCTTCCTTTCTTTCTTTCATCTTCCCTTCCTTCCTCCTTCCTTCTTCCTTTTTCCTTCCTTTTTTCCTTTCTTCTTCTTTCATTTTCCTTCCTTTTTCCTTCCTTCCTTTTTTCTTTCTTCCTTCTTTCCTTCCTTCCTTCTTTCCTTCCTTCCTTTTTCCTTTTTTCCTTCCTTCCTTCATTTTTTCCTTCTATCCTTCCTTCCTTCCTTCCTTCCTTCATTTTATTCCTTCCTTCCCCACATATTTCTACATCTATATAAACCAATACTGACCTATCAACGGAAGGCCTGCTATATTGATCTCCCTGTTGCCAATATATTGATGAGCATTTCTAGATTGATTTACCTTTTTTATTTCTCTTGAATCCATTTGGGCATGCTTCCGTGATGGTGCTCCGGGTTATTTCCTGGCTCTGCGCTCAGGGCTGACTCCTGGCTCTGGAAATAAAATATGTCATCTGGATTTCCTATGTACCTACTGCATTCCATGGGAAATTGTGTGTTCAAGGGATGTTTTGGGGGTCCAGAAGTCGCCCCAACTTCTCCCTCTGGTCCCCGTAGGGTCATCGACGGCCGTGACCTGATGCCTTTGCTACTGGGCACCACCCCGGACGCCCCCCACGAATTCCTCATGCATTACTGCGAGAACAGACTACATGCTGTGCGTTGGTACGAGGCGGCCGGTGAGTATCTTCCCCCTGCCCAGTCTGCCCCCCCCTGATTTCTTTATCTTTTGGGGGTCACACCCAGATGCACTCAGGGGTTCCTCCTGGCTCTGCGCTCAGAAATCACTCCTGGCAGGCTCAGGGAGCATGTGGGATGCCGGGGATCGAACTCTGTGCCTTTGAGTGTACTTGTGTTGGTACGTGTCTGCCTGTGTGTTTGTCTCTGAGTGATTTTTTTTTTATGTTTGGGACCACACCCTGTAGTGCTCAGGGCTTTCTTCTGGCTCTGCACTCAGGAATCTCGCCTCGCAGTGCTCGGGGGACCCTATGGGATGCCAGGGATTGGATCTGGGTCAGCTACGTGCGAGGCAAATGCCCTACTTGTTGAGCTCTCTTTATCCATCTATCCATCCATCCATCTATGTATAATCCAACACCCATCCATCAATTCACCCATCTGTCCATTGATGCATCCACCCAACCACCCACCCATCCATCCACTTATCCATTCACCCACCCATCCATCCATCCACCCACCCACCCATCCACCTATCCATCTCTATCCACCCATCCATCTATCCATCTATTCGTCCATCCATCCATTTGTCCATCCATCCACCCACCCGTCCACCCACCTATCCGTCCACCCATCCATCCATCTACCCACCCATCCATCCATCCACTTATCCATTCACCCACCCACCCACCCATCCACCCACCCACCCATTAATCCACCACCCATCCATCCATCCACTCATCCATCTATCCATCCATCCATCCACCCATCCATCCATTGATCCATCCATCCACCTGTCCATTTACCCACCGATCCTTCCACCCACTGACCCATCCATCCATGTACCCACCCACTCACCCATCCACCCATCCATCCACTTATCCATTTACCCACCCACCCATCCACCCACCTACCCATTAATCCACCCATCCACCCATCCATCCATCCACCCATCCATTCATCCATCCATTCATCCTTCCACCCATCCATCCATTTATCCATTCATCCATCCATCCACCCATCCACCCACCCACCCATTAATCCACCCATCCACCCATCCTTCCACCCACTCACCCACCCATCCATCTACCTACCCATTCACCCACCCATCCATCCATCCATCCATCCACCCATCCACTCATCCATTAATCCACCATCCATCCATTGATCCAACCACCCATTCACCCACCAACTCATCCATCCACTCATCCATCCATCTATCCATCCATCCATCCATCCATTGATCCATCCATCCACCTGTCCATTTACCCACCGATCCTTCCACCCACCCACTCACCCACCCATCCATCCATCCACCCACTCACCTATCCACCCATCCATCTATCCTCCCATCCACTCATCCACCCACCCACCCATTAATCCACCCATCCACCCATCCATCCACCCATCTATCCATCTATCCATCCATCCACCCATCCATTCACCCACTCACCCACCCATCCATCTACCTACCCATTCATCCACCCATCCATCCATCCACCCATCCACCCATCGATTAATCCAGCATCCATCCATTGATCCAACCACCCATTCACCCACCCACTCATCCATCCATCCCAAAACGACCCACCCGTGTGCAACCCGTGTCCGTCTGTCTATCTGTGCAGGAGACATTGTCTGGAAGGTCCACTACACCACCCCACTTTTCCACCCCCCGGGTGCCGGGGCCTGCTACGGCCGAGGCGTGTGTCCATGCTCTGGGCCTGGCGTGGTCCATCACGACCCTCCTCTGCTCTTCGACCTGTCCAGAGACCCCGGGGAGACTCATGTCCTCACGCCACACACTGAACCCCGTTTCCAGGAGGTGATGGACAAGGTCCGGAGGGCTGTGGACGCTCACAAGAAGACACTGAGCCCAGTGCCCTTGCAGCTGGACGGCTGGAGCAACATCTGGAAGCCCTGGCTCCAGCCGTGCTGTGGCCCTTTCCCCCTCTGTTGGTGTCACCGGGAGGGAGATACGGACTGAGACCTAGGCCTTGGACTCCACCTCCGAGAAGTCCTCAGGAGCAACGAGGTGTTGAGAGCTGTCATCTCTCCTGCAACCAGAGATCTCTGGCATGCCATTCTGTTTTGCAGGCATGCCCCAGCTGGAAAATAATAAAAAACCAGTTTCACTTCTCCTTTGATCCCAGAGAGCCTTAAGTAGATTAAAAAAAAAACAATAGGGGAAACAGGAGGGGAGGTTTGCACCCCTGGGGTACCTCCCACCCCTTTGCACTGCCAACTGGGTGGAGAAACCTGGCTAGGACACAAAGCCCTAGGGACAAAGTCCAGCTGGCTGGGCCTCCAAGGTCAGCCATGGCAGCCGCTGTTGTCTCTGCAACACCCTCGGGACATGCATTTCCCACCCTCAGGTGTGTTTTTTGCCCCCCCCCCCCCCGTGCAGATTTGGGGTGCTTCTGGAATTGGCCAAGAAGGAGGGTTTTCCAAACCAGGCCTAGGGGCCTCAGATTTTCCAACCTGGGGTGCTTCTAAGCAGGGAAAGGGT
The DNA here is from genome assembly GCF_024139225.1 of Suncus etruscus. Lineage (NCBI taxonomy): Eukaryota > Metazoa > Chordata > Mammalia > Eulipotyphla > Soricidae > Suncus > Suncus etruscus. Next base: position 364,138 of record NW_026060315.1, on the reverse strand, counting down.
GCAAGGCGTGCAGAGGGCCCCCCCCCAGGGGCGCAGGGAGAGGAAATCCGCCCCCCAGGAGTGCAAGGTGGGGTCTGGGAAGAGGATTTTTAGGGGGGATTTTTAGGGGATTTTTAGGATTTTTAGAGGATTTGAAGGTGGCCTGCGCGTTGCATAAAGCCAGTAATGGCTTTGAATTGTCCTTTATTTTATATATTTGTTTTCTTATTGATTTACTTTACTTTATTTTGTGTTTATTTTATTATTTATTTTATTATCTTATTGCATTTTGCTTTAATTTATTCGGTATTTTATTTAATTTACTTTATTTTTATTATGGGTTTTCTCTGTTTTTATTTTATTTCTTTATTATTTTATTGTGTTCTGTTTATTATTATTTTTTCTATTATTTTATTTTATCTTTATTTCCTTTGTTATTTTTTATGATTTCATTGTTTCTTTTTTTTTTTTTTTTTTGTGGTTTTTGGGTCACACCCGGCAGTGCTCAGACGTTATTCCTGGCTCCAGGCTCAGAAATTGCTCCTGGCAGGCACGGGGGACCATATGGGGCGCCGGGATTCAAACCGATGACCTTCTGCATGAAAGGCAAACGCCTTACCTCCATGCTATCTCTCCAGCCCCGATTTCATTGTTTCTTAACTTTATTTTATTTCTTTATTATTGACTTTTATGTATTTACTGTTCATTATTGAATTACTTTATTCTATATATTTTCTTTTCTTTCTTGCTTTATTTCACTTTATTATTTTATACGTCTTGGCTATTCATTTTTATTCCATGTATCATTTTATTTCACATTTCTCATTTTATTTTATATCATATTTTATTTATTCTATATTTTATTCTTTATTATTCATTTTTATGATGTTTGTCTTTGATTTTAGGTTTTTTTTATTTTATTTATTTATTTTTGTTTTTTTTATGAATTTATTTTATTTATGTTCTTGTCCTCCAGCGGCTCCTGCAGTGCTCGCCCTGGTCCTCTTTTTCCCATTCATCCATCCATCCATCCATCCATCCCATCCTCTCCTCCCTTCATCTTCTCCGCATCCCAAAAAGTGGTCCAGTGCTCTGGCCACACCCACTAGCCCCCCTAGACACGCCCCTTGGCGCTAGGCCACGCCCACTCGTCCTAATAGGTCCGTTTCTGCCAAGTCCTGCCTTTTCTCCCTCCTGATTCGCTCCTTCTTGTCAACTTCCGCCCGCCGCTCTTTTGGATAGGCCGCTAGTTTACAAAGTCCCGCCCTCCGTTTACCACGATAGGTCGCTTTCTGCCAAGTCCCGCCAATCCTCCTGATTGGCCATTGACAGCCAAGTCCCGCCTTTGTAGCCTCATGATTCGCCCCTTATTGCCAAGTCCCGCCCTTTGTTCCTTCTGATTGGCCTATTCTTACCAAGTCCCGCCTTCCAGAATTTCCGATAGGTCGCTTTCTCCCAAGTTCCGCCTTCGCATCCTCATGTTTTGCCCTTTCCTGTCAACTTCCGCTTGCCAATGCTTCTGATAGGCCAATTTTTACCAAGTCCCGCCTTCGCTTTCTCATGATTCGCTCTTTCAAGTAAAGTCCTGCCCTCCAATCCTTCTGATAGGTTCATTACACCAAGTCCCGCCTTCCCTTTATCACGATAGGTCACTTTCTTCCAACTCCCGCCTCCGAGCCCTTATGATTCGTCCCTTTTTGCCCGCCAATTCTTACTATACTTCTGTTTTCGCCGAGTTCCGCCAGTCCAGCCCCGTGATTCGCTCTTTTCTACCAAGTCCCGCCCTTTAGACCTTCTGATAGGCCTATTGCCACAAAGTCCAGCCCTCCCGTCATCCCAATACTTCCGTTTCCGCCAAGTCCCGCCTCTCCGTCCTCATGATTCGCTCATTTCTTTAAAGTCCCGCCCTTCAATCCTTCTGATGGGCTCTTTAGCATCAAGTTCCGCTCTCTCTCCTGATACGTCCCTTTCTCCTAAGTTCCGCCCTCCCTTCCTCATGATTCGCTCCTTTCTCTTAAGTCCCGCCCTCCTACTCTCCTGATTCGCTCCTTCCTATCAAGACCCGCCCTCCCTTTCTTCTGATTGCTCCATTTCTGCCCGCCTGCCAATTCTTGTTATAAGCTCCTTTATTTGGGTTTTTGGGATTCTTCTGGCCAAGTCCCGCTCTCGCACCACCATGCTGCGCCCGTTTTCTTCCAAGTCTTCATGGTAAGTCTCTTTCTGCCATGTCCCGCCTTTCCCTCCTCATGACTCGCCCGTTTCTGCCTAGTCCCGCCTTCCTATCCTTCTGATAGGCCCTTCGCCACTAAGTCCCGCCTTCCCAGCCTCATGATTGGTTAGTTTCTGCTAAGTCCCGCCTCTCCCGATCCTCCTGATTGGATCCTTTTTTCCTAGTCCCTCTCTCCACTCTCTATGCCTGGCTATTATGCAAGCCCCTCTCACACTTCCTGACGTACGCTTTATTTGAATATTAGACCACGCCCCATAGTGTTGGTCACGCCCGCTCTAGCATAGACCACGCCCCCTGGGCCTGCACCATTATGGCTGACTCCATTTTATCTGGGACTTGTCCTGCCTCCCTGTCCTGCTTCCCCATTTCAGAAGACACCCCCAATTCTGCACCCTCCCTGCACAAGACACCCCTACTTTTCTGCCCCACTCAGTAAGACACCCCCATCCTGCACCCACCCACCCACCTAGAGTTCCCTAGGCCCCATCTGAGCATGCTGGCCCCCCATTTTTTTTTTGGCTATACCCCAATTTTAAGACGCCTGGAACATGCAACTTGAATATCCCTAGGTGCAGAAGTGTATCCAGGGCATCCACAGTATTCTTCCAACTCTCCCATTTTATCCCACCCCCCAGGTCCCCAAGTGTGTTATTTGGGGGTGCAGAGAGGAAACCCCAAAATGGGCCTGGAAGCACAGTGGGGACCCCCAAAAATAGGCCTGGAAGCACAGTGGTGGCCCCCCAATGATCCTGGACCTGCAGTAGAGACCCCCCTGATATTCCTGGGTGCACAGTGGGGACCCCAAAATGGGCCTGGGCACTAATTTAGAAAGCCCACTGCATGGCTAAAGACCCAGACCCCAGGCTCGCCTTCCCTTTTGATGCAAAATCCTTGCACCCCTCTATTTTGGGGGATCTGCCTGCATCCCACTTTGCTAACCACTGGGGCCTAGGAGAGCCTGAAAAGCCAACATTTCTTCCAAACAACCAGTGGGATTTGTGCAAAGAGGCAAAGCAAAGCTGTTGGTTCGAATCCCTGCATCCCACATGAGCGAGGATTTCTGAGGGCAGAGAGCCAGGAGGAACCCCTGAGTGTGACCCCCAAAACCCCAATCCCCCCAAAAAAAACACAAAAACAAAAACAAAAACAAACCTGGTATTTGCAATCCAACCAGCAGTGGAGACCAAGGCATTAGAAACTCGACCTAGTAGGCCTTAGGCCTTGGGAACATTTGGGGGGCTACTTGGGGATATTGGGGGACACTTGGGGACTTTTGGGGAGGACTTTTGACTTTATTTCTCTCTTTGCAGGCAGCCTTTGTGGGGGGTCCTGCTGCTTCTCAGCTGTTTCCTCTGGAGGACGCCTGCAGCCAATACTAATAAGCCAACAAGACCAAATATTCTATTGATCATGGCTGATGACCTGGGAATTGGAGACTTGGGGTGCTATGGAAATCGAACTTTGAGGTACTCTGTGTATGTCTGTGTGTGTGTCTGTGTGTGTTTGTGTGTGTCTGTGTGTTTCTCTGTGTCTTTGTGTCACTCTGTGTTTCTCTATGTGTGTTTGTGTGTCTGTGTCTCTCTTTATGTGTGTTTGTGTGTGTCTCTGTGTGTTTCTCTGTGTCTTTGTGTCTCTCTGTGTGTCTATGTGTGCTTGTGTGTCTGTGTGCCTGTGTGTTTCTCTGTGTCTGTGTGTCTCTCTGTGTTTCTCTATGTGTGTCTGTGTGTCTCTGTGTGTCTCTCTTTATGTGTGTTTGTGTGTGTCTCTCTGTGTGTCTATGTGTGTTTGTGTGTCTCTGTGTGTTTCTCTGTGTCTGTGTGTCTTTCTGTGTGTCTCTCTGTGTCTTTGTGTGTCTGTGTGTTTTGTGTGTGTCTTGTCTCTCTGTGTTTCTCTATATGTGTTTGTGTGTCTCTGTGTCTGTGTGTCTCTCTGTGTGTCTCTTTATGTCTGTTTGTGTGTCTCTGTGTGTTTCTCTGTGTGTCTATGTATGCTTGTGTGTCTGTGTGTCTGTGTGTTTCTCTGTGTCTGTGTGTCTCTCTGTGTTTTTCTATGTGTGTTTGTGTGTCTCTGTGTGTCTCTCTGTGTCTCTCTTTATGTGTGTTTGTGTGCCTCTGTGTGTTTCTCTGTGTCTGTGTGTCTCTCTGTGTGTCTGTGTTTTGTGTGTGTCTGTGTGTCTCTCTGTGTGTTTATGTGTGTCTGTGTGCCTGTGTGTCTGTGTGTTTTGTGTATGTTTGTGTGTCTTTCTATGTGTTTGTGTGTGTCTGTGTGTTTTATGTGTGTCTGTGTGTCTCTCTGTGTTATGTGTCTATGTGTTTCTGTGTGTCTCTGTGTGTTTGTGTGTCTGTATGTTTTGTGTGTGTCTGTGTGTCTCTTTTTATGTGTGTTTGTGTGTCTGTGTATCTCTGTTTCTCTGTGTGTGTCTCTCTGTGCGTCTCTCTGTTTGTGTGTCTATGTGTGTGTCTGTATGTGATTGTGTGTTTCTTTGTGTCTGTGTCTCTATGTGTGTTTGTGTGTCTGTGTGTCTCTGTGTGTTTTGTGTGTATCTCTTTATGTGTGTTTGTGTGTCTATGTGTGTCTGTGTGTGTTTGTGTGTCTGTGTGTCTCTGTGTGTTTTGTGTGTCTCTCTGTGTGTCCCTCTTTATGTGTGTTTGTGTGTCTCTGTGTGTTTCTGTGTATGTATGTCTCTCTGTGTGTCTCTATGTGTGTTTGTGTATCTGTGTGTCTATCTATTTGTTCTGTGTGTGTTTGTGTCTGTGTGTCTGTGTGTTTTGTGTGTATCTGTGTTTCTCTGTGTGTGTGTCTGTATGTTTGTGTGTCTGTGTGTGTCTGTGTTTGTGTGTGTCTGTGTGTTGTGTGTATGTGCTACGAAAGAGCTCGAAGCACAAAGCCAGGAGTCCACTGAGCAAGCACTGTAGACAGAGCTCCAAAAAGAAACACAGAATAAAATCCATCGATTTATTATTGATTGATTAAATTTATTATCGACTTATTCTCATCGATGATTTCCTCTTATAATTTGGCCTCAAAGTCGCCCACACATCTGGCTCGGTCTCCGACATCCCAGGCAAATCCCAGAAAAATTCGGTGAATAATGAATTTGTCCCAGTTCTCCGGTGACCTTCACGGAAATATTGTCTTTTTATTTTATTTCATGCTTTATTTCTGTGTCTCTTTCTGAGAGCTGGACAGGAAGAAAATTTGTATTTATATGTCTGAGCTCCAAAGATGTCGGTGTGACCCCCCAAAAAAAACCCTCCAAAATAAAATAAAAGAAAAGAACATTAAAAAAAAAAAAGAAGTTGTCCCAGCCATGCCAACTCTTGCATTCTCTCTTGTCTCTGTCTCTGTGTCTCTGTCTCTCTGTCCAGGACCCCCAATATCGACCGGCTTGCAGAGGAAGGGGTGATGCTTACTCAGCATCTGGCTGCTGCGCCCCTCTGTACCCCAAGTCGAGCTGCATTCCTGACAGGAAGACATGCTTTCCGTTCGGGTGAGATGAGTTTTCTTTTCTCTCCATCACAGATCGTGAAAGTGGGGGAAAACCGGGGTACTGGGTAAAGCCAAGGTGCATTTTATTTTTATTATTTTTATTTTATCTTATGCATTTTAGTGTTTCAGACTCACGCAAAAACAGGATTATTGGGGTTTCAGATGGCTACAACATTCCAGAAGTCCAAGATGCGGCTGGTTTCTGGGTTTTAATAGTTAGATGCAGGGGCCGGAGCAGTGGCTCAAGCGGTAGGGTGTCTGCCTTGCACGCGCTAACCTAGGACGGACCGCGGTTTGATCCCCCTGGAGTCCCATAGGGTCCCCTGAGCTGGCAGCGATTTCTGAGTGCAGAGCCAGGAGTAACCCCAATCGTATATATATACAGACAGAGGTATACAGAGATGGATGGGTGGATGGGTGGATGGATGGATGGGTGGATTGATGGGTGGGTGGGTGGGTAGATAAATGGATGGATGGGTGGGTGGGTGGATGGATGGATGGTTGAATGGATGGATGGAAGAATGGATGAATGGATGGTGGATGGGTGGATGGATGGGTGGTGGGTAGATATGTGGATGGATGGGTGGGTGGGTAGGTGGATGGATGGGTAGATGGATGGATGGATGGGTGGATGGATGGATGGATGGATGGGTGGGTAGATATGTGGATGGATGGGTGGGTGGGTGGATGGGTGGGTGGATGGGTTGGTGGGTGAGTGGTGGGTGGATTGGTGGATAGATGGATGGGTGGGTGGGTGGGTGGGTGGATGGATGGATGGATGGATGGATGGGTGGGTGGATGGGTGGGTGGATAGATAGATGGGTGGATGGATGGAAGGATGGGTGGATGGATGGATGGGTGGATGGATGGATGGGTGTATGGATGGGTGGGTGGGTAGATGTGTGGATGGATGAATGGGTGGGTGTGTGGACGGATAGGTGGGTGGGTGGGCAGGTGGATGGATGAACTGATGGATGGATGGGTAGGTGGGTGGACGGGTTTGTGGGTAGGTGGATGGATGGATGAGTGGATGAATGGATGGATGGGTGGGTGGATGGGTTGGTGGATGGTGGTGGTTGCATTGGTGGATAGATGGATGGGTGGGTGGGTGAGTGGATGAATACATAGGTAGGTAGACAGACAGAAGGATATATGGGTGGATGGATGGATAAATACATAGATGGATGGATAGAAGGATGGGTGGATATATAGATAGGTGGATGAATGGATAGACAGATGACAGAAGGATAGATGGATGGGTGGATAGGTAGGTGAATGAATAATAGATGATAGATGATAGATAGATAGATAGATAGATAGATAGATAGATAGATAGATAGATAGATAGATAGGAAGAAAGGTTGATATATAAATGAATAGATGGATTAATGGATAAATAGAAGGATGGATAGGTAGATAAGAAGGAAGATAGATAGGTAGGTAGATAGATAGATAGATAGATAGATTGATTGATTGATTGATAGGTAGGTAGGTAGAGAGATAGACAGAGATAGATTATAGATAGATAGATGATAGATAGAGATAGATAGATGATTGATAGATAGATAGATAGATAGATAGATAGATAGATAGATAGATAGATAGATAGATAGATAGATACATCCATGTTCCCTTGGATGGGCAAGTGATTGGATAATGGATGGATAAATGAATGAATACATCATATAAACAGAAGTCAACATTTGGACCATTGAGTCAAAATATCGATCCCATATCAATAACATGGATGTTGCATTGATAAAATCTCATCCACGCGTCAAACTCTATCACCGTGCCTCAACCTCCCCAGATGTGCCCACACCAACCCAGCTCTGCCTCCCTGACAGAGAGAGAGAGAGATCTCTGAATTCTGCTCCGTCCTCTCACAGGCATGGACGCCACGGACGGATACCGGGCCCTCCAGTGGAACGCAGGTTCGGGGGGCCTCCCCCAAAACGAGACCACCTTTGCACGCATCCTTCAGGAGCAAGGTTACGTCACCGGGATCATAGGTGGGTGACATACGGCGGGACGGGATAGAGTCAATGTATTCTTTTATATTTTTAATCTTTGGGACTCCCCCAACAGTGCTCTGGGCGGACTCCCGGATCAGTGCTCTGGAATCCCTCCTGGCAGGGCTCGGGGGCGTGCAAGGCATGACTTTCGGGACGCATGAGTTTCTCATTGAGCGTCTACAGGCCCCGGATTCGAGTTGAAGTCGGGAAACTTCCTCCCATGGGCTGAGGACTCCAAATCCAGTGCTCTTGGCTTTCTGTTAGTGTCCGTTAGAACCTAAATCCATCTACCGCATTCAAAGAGGGCGTCTGCCTTGCACGCAGCTGACCCGGGTTCGATCCCCGGCATCCCATAGGCTCCCCCCGAGCTCTGCCAGGAGGGAATTCCTAAACGCAGAGCCAGGAGTAAGACCTAAGTGCAGAGCCAGAAGTCACGTCCGAGCACTGAGCTCGGAGTCACCCCGGTCTCCGCAGGAAAATGGCACCAAGGCGTAAATTGTGCCCACCGTGACGACCTGTGCCACCACCCCCTACGGCACGGGTTCGACTCCTTCTACGGGCTGCCCTTCACCCTGGTCAACGACTGCCACCCGGCCCGGCCACCTGAAGTGGACGCTGCCCTCCGGGCCCGCCTGTGGCTCTATACTCGCGCCGCAGTGCTCGCAGTGCTAACCCTGGCGGCCTGCAGGGCCTGGGGCCTCGCACCCGTGTCCTGGACCCTGGTGACCGTGGCGGCCAGCTTGGTACTGCTTTTCTTCGGGGCTTGGTACTGCAGTTTTGGGTTTGTGCGACGCTGGAATTGCCTGGTCATGCGTGGGCCCTCGGTGGTGGAGCAGCCGCTGGACTTGAACTCGGCTCCCGTGAAGATGAGGAGGGAGGCCGTGGCGTTCATAGAGAGGTAAGGATGCAATATACATGTACGCAAACACACAGATGGAAGCACAAAAAGGCGCCGATACAAGACTCACAAAGACACATGGAGACACACGCAAACATAAAGAGACAGACACACAAAAACACACAGGGACTGAGACGCACAGACACACAGAGATGCATAAAACACGCACAAACATTAATACAGAGACACACAAAGAAAGACACCAAGACAGACACACAAGCAAAGAGACAGACACAGACTAAGAGAAAGACACAAACAGATGCGGTTGCAGAAACACGTCTAGGAACGCACAACATATATAAGACACACAGAAATAATGCAAAGACACACACACACACTGAAGCAAACACACAGACAGAGACACAAAGGAAGATGCAGAGACAGACACACAAACAGGCAGAGAGAGACGCAGAGACACATTTAGACAAAGAAACAAATAGATGCGGACACAGAAATACATCTAGACACACACAACATATATAAGACACAGAAATACACAAAGACACGACACACTGAGACAAACACGCAGACAGAGACACACACAGAGGGACACACACAGAGAGACACAAACAGACACACAGAGACAGAGACACAAAGAAATGCAGACAGACATACAAACACGGACGCACAAACGCACACAAACAGACACGCAGACGCAAATGAAAACCATAGACACACACAGAAATACACAAAGACACACTGAGACAGACACACAGACAGATAGGCACAGAGACACAGAGACCAAGAGATACACAGACACACAAACACACAGGTATACACAGAGAAAGAGACACACAAATATATAGAGACAGACACACAAATTTACACAAAAACACATAGGGACTAAGACACACAGACACACACACACAGAGACACATAAAACACACACAAACATAAACACACATTCACACAGAGAAAGACACAGACAGACACACAAGGAGACAGAGAGAGACGCAGAGACACATTTGGACAAAGACACAAAGAGGTGCGGACACAGAAATACATCCAGGGACACACAACATACAAACAGACACATGGAAACACAGAGACACACAGAAATACGCAAAGACACGCAGACACAGTGAAGCAAACACACAGACAGACAGAGACACGCAAAGAAAGACGTTGAGACGGACACACGATCAGGCAGAGAGAGACGCAGAGACACATTTAGACAAAGACACAAAGAGAGGTGATACAGAAATACATCCAGGGACACACAACATATATATAAGACACACAGAAATACACAAAGACACATGAGACAAACACACAGACAGAGACACAACAGAAAGACACAGAGACAGAGACACAAAGAGATGCAGACAGACATACAAACACGGACGCACAAACACACGCAAACAGACACGCAGATGCAAATGTAAACCATAGACACACACAAAAATACACAAAGACACACTGCGACAGACACACAGACACACAGAGATGCATAAAACACACACAAACATAAACACAGAGACACACAAAAAAAGACACCGAGACAGACACACAAGGAGGCAGAGAGAGACACAGAGACACATTTGGACAAAGACACAAAGAGATGTGGACACAGAAGCACATCCAGGGACACACAACATACAAACAGACACACGGAAACACAGAGACACACAGAAATACGCAGAGACACGCAGACACACTGAAGCAAACACACAGACAGAGACAAGCAAAGAAAGATGCTGAGACGGACACACAATCAGGCAGAGAGAGACGCAGAGAGACATTTAGACAAAGACACAAAGAGAGGCGACACAGAAGTACATCTAGACACACACAACATGTATAAGACACAGAAATACACAAAGACACGACACACTGAGACAAATACGCAGACAGACAGAGACACACACAGAGAGACACACACAGAAAGACACAGACAGACACACAGAGACAGAGACACAAAGAGATGCAGACAGACATACAAACACGGACACACAAACGCACGCAAACAGACACGCAGACGCAAATGAAAACCATAGACACACACAGAGATACACAAAGACACACTGAGACAGACACACAGACAGATAGACACAGAGACCAAGAGATGCACAGACACACAAACGCACAGGTACACACAGAGAAAGAGACACACAAATATATAGAGATAGACACACAAATTTACACAAAAACACATAGGGACTAAGACACACAGACACACACACAGAGACGCATAAAACACACACAAACATAAACACACATTCACACAGAGAAAGACACAGACAGACACACAAGGAGACAGAGAGAGACGCAGAGACACATTTGGACAAAGACACAAAGAGGTGCGGACACAGAAACACATCCAGGGACACACAACATACAAACAGACACATGGAAACACAGAGACACACAGAAATACGCAAAGACACACAGACACACTGAAGCAAACACACAGACAGACAGAGACACGCAAAGAAAGACGCTGAGACGGACACACAATCAAGCAGAGAGTAATGCAGAGACATTTAGACAAAGACACAAAGAGAGGCGACACAGAAGTACATCTAGACACACACAACATGTATAAGACAAAGAAATACACGACACACTGAAACAAACACAGAGACACACACAGAGAGACACACACAGAGACAGAGACACAAAGAGATGCAGACAGACATACAAACACGGACGCACAAAGGCACGCAAACGGACATGCAGACACAAATGTAAACCATAGACACACACAGAAATACACAAAGAGACATGCAGGCACACTGAAGCAAACACACAGACAGACAGAGACACGCAAAGAAAGACGCTGAGATGGACACACAATCAGGCAGAGAGAGACACAGAGACACATTTAGACAAAGACACAAAGAGATTCAGACACAGAAATACATCTTGACACACACTACATATATAAGACACAGAAATACACAAAGACACGACACACTGAGACAAATACGCAGACAGACAGAGACACACACAGAGAGACACACACAGAAAGACACAGACAGACACACAGAGACAGAGACACAAAGAGATGCAGACAGACACACAAACACAGATGCACAAACGCACGCAAACAGACATGCAGACACAAATGTAAACCGTAGACACACACAGAAATACACAAAGACACACTGCGACAGACACACAGACAGACACACAGAGACACATAAAACACACACAAACATAAACACAGAGACACACAGAGAAAGACACTGAGACGGACACACAAAGAGACAGAGAGAGACACAGAGACACATTTAGACAAAGACACAAAGTGATACGGACACAGAAACACATCCAGGGACACACAACATACAAACAGACACACGGAAACACAGAGACACACAGAAATATGCAGAGACGCAGACACACTGAAGCAAACACACAGACAGAGACACACAAAGAAAGACGCTGAGACAGACACACAAGCAGGCAGAGAGAGACGCAGAGGCACAAAGAGAGGCGACACAGAAATACATACATCTAGACACACACAACATATATAAACACAGAAATACACAAAGACACACAACACACTGAGACAAACATGCAGAGACACAACAGAAAGACACAGAAGACACACAAAGACAGAGACACAAAGAGATGCAGACAGACATACAAACACGGACACACAAACGCACAGAAACCAACACGCAGACGCAAACATAAACCATAGACACACACAGAAATACACAAAGACACACTGAGACAGACACAGAGACACAGAGACCAAGAGATGCACAGACACACAAACGCAGAGGTATATTTGTGTGTCTCTTTCTCTGTGTGTACCTCTGCGTTTGTGTGTCTGTGCATCTCTTGGTCTCTGTGTCTCTGTGTCTGTCTGTGTGTCTGTCTTAGTGTGTCTTTGTATATTTCTGTGTGTGTCTATGGTTTATAAGAGACACACAAATATATAGAGACAGACACACAGAGACACATAAAAACACATACAAACGTAAACACACATTCACACAGAGAAAGACATTGAGACGGACACACAAGGAGGCAGAGAGAGACACAGAGACACATTTGGACAAAGACACAAAGAGATGCGGACACAGAAATACATCCAGGGACATACAACATACAAACAGACACATGGAAACACAGAGACACACAGAAATACGCAAAGACATGCAGACACAGTGAAGCAAACACACAGACAGACAGAGACACGCAAAGAAAGACACTGAGATGGACACACAAGCAGGCAGAGAGAGACGCAGAGACGCATTTAGACAAAGACACAAAGAGAGGCAACACAGAAATACATCTAGACACACACAACATATATAAGACACAGAAATACACAAAGGCACACAACACACTGAGACAAACATGCAGACAGACAGAGACACACACAGAGAGACACACACAGAAAGACACAGACACACACACAGAGACAGAGACACAAAGAGATGCAGACAGACATACAAACACGGACGCACAAACGCACGCAAACAGACACGTAGACACAAATGTAAACCATAGACACACACAGAAATACACAAAGACACACTGAGACAGACACACAGACAGACACAGAGACACAGAGACGGAAAGATACACAGACACACAAACACACAGGTACACACAGAGAAAGAGACACACAAATATATAGAGACAGACACACAAATTTACACAAAAACACATAGGGACTAAGACATACAGACACACACACAGACACATAAAACACACACAAACATAAACACAGAGACACACAAAGAAAGACACCGAGACAGACACACAAGGAGGCAGAGAGAGACACAGAGACACATTTAGACAGAGACACAAAGAGATGTGGACACAGAAACACATCCAGGGACACACAACATACAAACACAGAGACACACAGAAATACTCAGAGACACGCACACACACTGAAGCAAACACACAGACAGACAGACACGCAAAGAAAGACGCTGAGACGGACACACAATCAGGCAGAGAGAGACGCAGAGACACATTTAGACAAAGACACAAAGAGAGGCGACACAGAAATACATCTAGACACACAAAACATATATAAGACACAGAAATACACAAAGACACACAACACACTGAGACAAACATGCAGACAGACAGAGACACACACAGAGAGACACAGACAAACACACAGAGACAGAGACACAAAGAGATGCAGACAGACATACAAACACGGACGCACAAAAGCACGCAAACAGACACGCAGACGCAAACGTAAACCATAGACACACACAGAAATACACAAAGACACACTGCGACAGACACACAGACAGACACACAGAGATGCATAAAACACACACAAACATAAACACAGAGACACACAGAGAAACACACTGAGACGGACATACAAGGAGACAAAGTGAGACACAGAGACACATTTGGACAAAGACACAAAGAGATGCGGACACAGAAACACATCCAGGGACACACAACATACAAACAGACATCGGAAACACAGAGACACACAGAAATATGCAGAGACATGCACACACACACTGAAGCAAACACACAGACAGACAGAGACACACAAATAAAGACGCTGAGACAGACACACAATCAGACGCAGAGACACATTTAGACAAAGACACAAAAATACATCTAGAAACACAACATATATAAGACACAAAAATGGACAAACACGCAGAGACACAACAAAAAGACACAGAGGACACACAAAGACAGAGACATAAAGAGATGCAGGCAGACATACAAACACGGACACACAAACGCACACAAACCAACATGCAGACGCAAACGTAAACCATAGACACACACAGAAATACACAAAGACACACTGCGACAGACACACAGATAGACACAGAGACCAAGAGATGCACAGATACACAAATGCAGAGGTGCACACAGAGAAAGAAACACACAAATATATAGAGACAGACACACAAATGTACACAACAACACACAGGGACTGAGACACACAGACAGACACACAGAGACGCATAAAACACACACAAACATTAACACAGAGACACACAAAGAAAGACACCAAGACAGACACACAAGCAAAGAGACAGACACACTAAGAGAAAGACACAAATAGATGCGGACACAGAAACACGTCTAGGAGCACACAACATATATAAGACACACAGAAATACACACAAAGACACAAAGAAATATGCAAAAACACGCACACACACTGAAGCAAACACACAGACAGACAGAGACACACAAAGAAAGATGCTGAGACGGACACACAAGCAGGCAGAGAGAGACACAGAGACACATTTAGACAAAGACACAAATAGATGCGGACACAGAAATACATCTAGACACACACAACATATATAAGACACAGAAATACACAAAGACACACAACACACTGACACAAACATACAGACAGACAGAGACACACAGAGGGACACACAGAGAGACACAGACAGACACACAGAGACAGAGACACAAAGAGATGCAGACAGACATACAAACACGGACGCACAAACGCACGCAAACAGACACGCAGACGCAAATGTAAACCATAGACACACACAGAGATACACAAAGACACACCGAGACAGACACACAGACAGATAGGCACAGAGACACAGAGACCAAGAGATACACAGACACACAAACACAGGTACACACAGAGAAAGAGACACACAAATATTTTGAGACAGACACACAAATTCACACAAAAACACATAGGGACCAAGACACACAGACACACAGAGACACATAAAACACACACAAACATAAACACAGAGACACACAAAGACACCAAGACAGACACACAAGGAGGCAGAGAGAGACACAGAGACACATTTGGACAAAGACACAAAGAGATGCGGACGCAGAAACACATCCAGGGACACACAACATACAAACAGACACACAGAAACACAGAGACACACAGAAATATGCAAAAACATGCAGACTCACTGAAGCAAACACACAGACAGAGACACGCAAAGAAAGACGCTGAGATGGACACACACAAGCAGGCAGAGAGAGACACAGAGACGCATTTAGACAAAGACACAAATAGATGCGGACACAGAAATACATCTAGACACACACAACATATATAAGACACAGAAATAGAGAAAGACACACAACACACTGAGACAAACACGCAGACAGACAGAGACACACACAGAGAGACACACAGAAAGACACAGACAGACACACAGAGACAGAGACACAAAGAGATGCAGACAGACATACAAACACGGACAGACAAACGCACGCAAACAGAACCGCAGGCGCAAATGTAAACCATAGACACACACAGAGATACACAAAGACACACTGCGACAGACACACAGAGATGCATAAAACACACACAAACATAAACACAGAGACACACAAAGAAAGACACCAAGACAGACACACAGGAGGCAGAGAGAGACACAGAGACACATTTAGACAAAGACACAAAGAGATGTGGACACAGAAGCACATCCAGGGACACACAACATACAAACAGACACACGGAAACACAGAGACACACAGAAATATGCAGAGACATGCAGACACACTGAAACAAACACACAGACAGAGACACGCAAAGAAAGACGCTGAGACGGACACACAATCAGACAGAGAGAGACGCAGAGACACATTTAGACAAAGACACAAAGAGATGCGGACACAGAAATACATCCAGGGACACACAACATATATATAAGACACAGAAATACACAAAGACACACAATACACTGAGACAAACATGCAGAGACACAACAGAAAGACACAGAGATACACAAAGACAGAGACACAAAGATGTAGACAGACATACAAACACAGACACACAAACGCACGCAAACAGACATGCAGACGCAAATGGAAACCATACACAGACACAGAGATACACAAAGACACATAAAGACGGACACAAAGACACAAACAGCCAAGACAGACGCACAAAGACACACAAATGCAGAGAGAGACACAGACTTTTTTTTTCAACAGAAATCATAACATCAAAACATATTTGTGATCATCAAAACATATTTGTGATCACGGCACATTTTTAAATAAAGATATTATTCAAAAATAATGACCCAAGGATACACAGACTCACACGGACACATAAAGAAACAGACACACACACACACAAACACAGACACACAACACTCTTAACTCTTCATCTGCCTGATTCGCTTGTCTCTTCTTTTTACTTTTTCATTTTTCTTTTCTTTCCTTTTCTATTTTCTTTTATTTTCTTTCCTTTTCTTTTTTCTTTTTTTCTTGTTTTCTTTTTCTTTTTTCTTTTCTTTTCATTCTTTTTTTCTTTTCTTTTCTTTTCTTTCTGCTTCATTTTTCTTTTCTTCTTTCCTTTTCTTTTTTCTTTTCTGTCCATTTCTTTTTCTTTTCTTCTTCCTCTTTCCTTTTGTTTCATTTTTTTCTTTTTTTCTTTTTTTTTTTTTGATAATTTTTTTTTTAATTTTAATTATGACAACAAAGATGCAAAGAAAGAAGACAGGGTAAAGTTACAGTGGAAGCCCAATCACCCATAAACAGAATTCTCGGTAGTCCCATCGATGATATCCCAGCCTTGAACTTTCAGCCAAAGAACATTAAAACAAAACTGAACCCATGTACAATACAATTACTTTGTCCCTCAAATCCCCAGTTGTAGTACATACTATTTCTTAGCAGCACACAATATAATCTAAAGACATTAGACTTATGTAACTCCTTAAACATTGAGGGAAAAGTACATTTCTCTAGTTCCATGCACATGCTTACTAGTTTAAGTTAGCCTCAAAAGTTTTAGTGTGTTGTTTTTCTTAAGGATTGGAGTCAAGGGGACATAGTATTAAAGTGGCATTTGTTTGCATAGGCCCACCAAAACATAAGGAATATGGAAAGGCAAATTATGGTCTAAATACAAGGAGACCCTACCCCTGAAGTTTCCTGGCACAGGACTGACTCTAGGCTCCAGGCACACTAGTTTGTCCAATTCAAGTCATCCTCTGTAGTGGCAATACACCTCCATTCCTCACTTAGTCTCTGTTGTTGTTGGTATCTTGCTTCTATATTAAAGATCCTGGAGTCTGCGTATCCCATATTGTAGTCAGGATGGTGCTGAGCATCCTCTCATTTCACCTCACACTTATGGGGCAATAGAGAGAACCATGTCCTGTAGAGCAGGTCATTGTTGTTGTCAAGTCTTCTCAGTGTAAACAGAAGTCTCTTTTTAGGAGGTCGATGTCAGTCCCTTGGTAGAGTCTTTCCTGGTAGAGGACTGCTTCCAGCTGTTGCTATAAAAGACCTTGGATGTTTTGTAGATGTCTTCTCTATATCAGGGGTGAATGGAGGATGCCCATTCTTCTGAGGCCTGTGCCAGGTCGTTATATCAATGTTCAGGGTGTAAGGTACATTGTACTGAGATTTATTAGATAAGAATTTATCTGTATGTATGGTGTTTTCCCATTTTAATGTGTCTATGCAAACAAGGATCAATGCCATGAAGCGTTATTGGTGCATCTGGAGGCAATGGGAACAAGACCAGCAATTTCCATGACAGAGTTCAATCATAGGCATCAAACTGAGGGACAGTTCCACCAACAATCCTTACTGAACAAATTACAAAGAACAGACAAGATGAAAAGTAGATAGAAACATCATAGTAGAAGAATATATAGAGAGTTACATCAGTTAAAGAAAATACCCATAAAATATTCAAAAGATATATGTGTTCAATATGTGTTCAATTTCTGTCCTTCTAAGTAGTTCTGGGATTTGTTAGATCTACTGTATGTCTTTGGTTAGAGAATAGAACTGTGTGTTACTGAAGTTAAGAAGAGTAAATCTGGGATACTAATGGTAGGGAGGAGCATATGTTCGCGCGGGGGCACTAGCCCCCGCGCGGTTTGCAAAATGTAGACTGGTATGAAATTGCCAGTGACAGCCTGAGTATAGCTGAGCAGCTATCTGCTACCCCCCAGATCAATCTCCACCCCCTTAGCCAACCTCTGTAGCCAGCCTAGGAGTGGGGAAAACCCAGGGTGCCCCATCAGCTCCTTCCAGAAACCCACCTGGAGATCCGGAGGAAAGGGGGAGAGGGGGGTCGGGTGACCCATGTCCGAGCCCCCCTATCCTAAGCCGGGCCCAGAGGCCGCTGGCACATGCGGAGGCCTGCCAGCTGCCCGCCCGTGCTGGCCAAAAATCATTTTTTTCTTTTTTTCACTTTGCCTTTTTCCTTCTCTTTCCTTTCCTTTTCTGTTTGTTTCCTTTTTCTTTTCTTTCCTTTTAATTTCATTTTTCTTTTATTCTTTTTCTCTTCTTTTTTTCCCTATTTTTCTTTTCTTTTTTCTTCTTTTTTCCATTTCATTTTTTTGTTTGTTTTTTTTTTTGTTTGTTTGTTTTTGGGCCACACCCTGCGGTGCTCAGGGGTTACTCCTGGCTGTCTGCTCAGAAACAGCTCCTGGCAGGCACGGGGGACCATGTGGGACACCGGGATTCGAACCAACCACCTTTGGTCCTGGATCGGCTGCTTGCAAGGGAAATGCCGCTGTGCTATCTCTCCGGGCCCTCATTTTTTTCTTTCTTTTCTTCTCTTTTTTTCTTTTCCTCTTCTTTGCTTTTCTTTTTTCCTTTTTCTTTTTTCTCTTTTCTTTCCTTTTCTTTCCATTTTATTTTTCTCTTTTCTTCTCTTTTATCTTTTTCTCTGTCTTTTTTCTTTTATTTTTATTTTTCTCTTCTTTTTTCATTTTTCCTTTCCTTTTCTTTTGTTTTTATTTTTCTTTCCTTTTTCTCTTCATTTTCTTTTTTATCTTCTTTCCATCGGACCATTTTTATTACTTTTCTTTCTCTCTTCTTTTTTCTCTTCTTTCCTATCCTTTTCTTTTTTTCTTTTTATTTCTTTTCTTTCCTTTTTTTTTTTTCTTTTTGCCTTTTCTTTTCTTTTCTGTTTTTTGGCTTTTGGGCCACACTCAGTGATGCTCAGAGCTGCCTCCTGACTCTGTATATCAGATATCACTCTTGAAAGGCTTTTGGGGTACCCTATGGGACGCCGGGGATCAAACCCAGATCAGCCATGTGCCCCCCGCTCTGTGCTAAGGCTCCAGCTCCGTGGAGCACACTTTTTATCCCAAGAAAAAAAGGAAGAACTAAGGAAGCCAGAGAGCGATAGTACAAGGCCGTTGGCCTTGCACGCGGCTAACCCGGGTTCGATCTCAGGCATCCCGTAGAATCCCCAGAGCCCCCCAGGAGTGATTCCTGAGCACTGAGCCAAGAGTCACCTCAGAGCACTGTTGAAGGAGTCTCCAAAACACACAAGCAAGCAATAGAACAGCGAATCCCAGACTTTGCACTTCTGGGCTGGACCAGGGTGGGCCTATCTCTTCAGACTCAGTTTCCACTCTGGGAGGCTATTTTGGGGGGTGTCTAAGGATGGACAAGGAGGAGAGAGAGGGGTTGGGGTGCCTTTGCGGATGTCTCTACAGCCCGGATTGTTTCTTCTAGGAATAAACACGGCCCGTTCCTCCTGTTTCTCTCTCTGCTTCATGTCCATATTCCCCTGGTCAGCACTGCGGCCTTTTCGGGGAAAAGCCAACACGGCGCGTACGGAGACAACGTGGAAGAGATGGATTGGTTAGTGGGTGAGTCCTGGCCCCGACAATGACCACGCAACTGCCATGCCATGAATGCCCATGACACACACATGTTAGGCATGAAATTTTTGCACGCCTTCTGCATGGTGCTGACCCGAAATGCCTTCATCGTGACCAAAGGGAATTTAGAAGTTGGTATTACGGATGCAGGTCATATATATTCGATGGGTGTGTTGCGTGTTCCCCAATTCTAGGCGTATTTCAGGTATAGAAATCATCGAAATGATTGAATAGGGAAATCATTTCCTATAAAACTATGCCAGATGTGGGCCCCCCCAAAAACGGGGTACTTACCCTTTTAACTCGTGTGTGTGTGTGTGTGTGTGTGTGTATTTGACACTGTCTAAGGAACTGACACAAACCTTCAACGATGACACAAACCTTCTCTCTTACCCTTCTCTGTCTCTCTGTCTCTGTCTGTCTCTGTCTCTCTCTCTCTCCCAGGCGAGGTTCTGAATGCCTTGGAAGAGAGGGGCCTGAAGAACACGACATTTACCTACTTCACATCTGACCACGGGGGTCACCTTGAGGCACAAGGCGAAGGCGGCCAGTTGGGTGGCTGGAACGGGGTCTACAGAGGTGAGGCGGGCAGGCCATGGGGGCCCAGGAAAGGGGGTACTAGACCCCCCTCAGCCATCATCAAAGTCCTGAGTGAGAGGGAGGCTTGCGTTGATTCTGAGATGTCCAGCACTGGGTAGCCCGTATGGAAAGCTTACAGATTATGACCACCCAATCCAATCAATTACCCATCCATCCTTCCATTCAACCATTCCATTTTTATCTATCTTTTCATACAACTATTCCAACCTCCATCCTTCCATCTAACCATCCCAAACTCCATCCATCCATCCTTCCATCTAACTATCCACTCATCCATCCATTTTTTCATCCAACCATCCCATTCTCCATTCATCCTTCTTTCCATCCAGCCATGCCACCATCTATCTTTCCAGTAAACCATCCTAAATTCTATCCATCTTTCCATCTATCTATCCATCCTATCCTCGATCTATCCATCCACCTTTTCATCCAACCATCCTAAATCCATTCATCCAATCATCCTATCCTCCATCCATCCATCCAACCATCCCATCATCCATCCAGCCAACCATCTCATCATCCATCCATCCTTTCATCTATCCATCCCATATCCCATACATCTATCCATCCTTCCAAGCATGCCGTCATCCATCTATCCTTCCAACGTCCCATCCTCCATTTATCCATCCATCCAACCATCTTATCCTCCATCCATCCATTCTTCCATCCAACTATCCCAACACTCATCCATCCTTCCATTCATCAATCCTTCTATCCAGCCATTCTATCCTTTATCCATTCATCCTTCCACCAACCATCCCATCCTCCAGTCTTTCATCCAACCATCCCAACAGCCATCCATTCATCCATCCCCATTGAGAAGACGTATCCTTGCCTCTCCACCACTGATTTATATTCAAATAGAAAACTCAGTGTCACTGGGCACCCAAGTCTCCTCAGCTGCTCCAAAATTTCCCAAATCACCCGAGTTTCTTGTTTTCCAGGTGGCAAAGGCATGGGTGGCTGGGAAGGTGGCATCCGCGTGCCAGGTATATTCCGGTGGCCCGGGGTGCTGCCCGCCGGCCGAGTGATCTCAGAACCCACCAGCCTTATGGACATCCTCCCCACCGTGGCGCACCTGGGGGGTGGCCAGGTGCCTCAGGACAGGTAGGGATGTCTTACTACCTGTCGTTACCGTGGGACATATGCTCCTCTAAGCGTCTGTGTGGGGTATACGTTGACCTTGTGTGAAGAAATGTCTGCAAAGTACTTTGCCTGCAAATATCCTCAGAGGGCAAAGACAGAGGTGTATTACAACAGAGCTGGAGAAAAAAGGCAGAAAATTGTCAAGAGGACGGTAGTTGTACAGTCATGGAGAGCTAATACCCTCAATCCATCCAACCAACCATCTCATCCTCCATCCATCCTTTCATCGAACTATCCCGTCTTCCATACATCTATCCATCCTTCCAACCATGCCATCATCCATCCATCTATCCTTCCAACATCTCATCCTCCATTCATCCATCCATCCTTCCATCCAACCCTCAGTTCCTCTCCCAGTCCCTTCATCCTTACTGTGTTTGCATCGGGGCACAGTCTCATTCCATCAATCATCCCATGCATCAGTCCATGCAACCATCTGTGCATCCCTCCATCCATATATCCAACCATCAACTAATTCATCCATTATTCGTCCATCCGTCCATTCTCCCCTCCAAACATCCACTCATCCACTTATCCATCCAATCATCCGTCCACCCATTTATTCATTCCCTCACATCCCATCTTCATCCACCATTTTGTCAAAAATCCCTCCATCTAAGTTATCCCATTCTATATCCATCCCAGTCACTATCCAACTATCCCATCTTTCCTCCATTCGACCATCCCATCTTCCATCTATCCACCCAAACATCCAACCCTTCATCCACCCTTCTTCCAACCATCCCATCCCCATTCTTCCATCAAACATTCCATCATTCGTCCTTCCATCCAACCATCCCACTCTCCATCCATCCATTTTCCAAGTATTCCATCATCCATCCATCTGTCCATCTAACCATCCCATCATCCATTAATCCTTCCATCTAACCAATCATCATCTATCCACCCTACCATCCAACCATCCCATCCTCCATCCATCCAATCATCCCATCCCCATTTCATCCAATTATTCCATCTTCTATCTATCCATCCATTCATCCAAACATCCAACCCTCCATTCATCCTTATTCCATTCATCCCATCCTCTATTCTTCCATCAAACATCTCATCATCCATCCTTCCATCCAACCATTCCACTGTCCTTCCATCCATTTTCCAAGTATTCCATCATCGATCCATCGTCCATCTAACTATCCCATCATCCATTCGTCCTTTCATATAACCAACCATCATCTATCCACCCTTTCATCTAACCATCCTATCTTCCATCCATCCAACCATCCCATCTTCCATCTATCTATCCTTCCATCCAAACATCCAATCCTTCATCCTTCTTCCGCTCATCCCATCCTCTATTCTTCCATCACACATCTCATCATACATTCTTCCATCCAACCATCTCACTGTCCATCCATCCATTTTCCAAGTATTCCATCGTCCATCCATCTGTCCATCTAATCATCCAATCATCCATTTGTCCTTCCGTCTAACCAGCCCTCATCTATCCAACCTCCCATCCAACTGTGCCATCCTCCATCCATCTAACCATCCCATTCTCTATCCAACCAACTATCCCATCTTCCATCTATCCATCCTTCCATCCAAACATCCAATCCTCCATCTATCCATCCTTCCATCCAAACATCCAATCCTCCATCTATCCATCCTTCCATCCAACATCCAATCCTCCATCTATCTAACCATCCCATTCTCTATCCAACCAACTATCCCATTTTCCATCTATCCATCCTTCCATCCAAACATCCAATCCTCCATCTATCCATCCCTCCATCCAAACATCTAATCCTCCATCTATCCATCCTTCCATCCAAACATCCAATCCTCCATCTATCCATCCCTCCATCCAAACATCTAATCCTCCATCTATCCATCCTTCCATCCAAACATCCAATCCTCCATCTATCCTTCCATCCAAACATCCAATCCTCCATCTATCCTTCCATCCAAACATCCAATCCTCTCATCCCCCATGCTTCCATTGAACCATCCCATCCTCCATCATCAACCCCATTCAACCATTATATCATCTATCCATCCTTCATCCAATCATCCCATCATCCATCCATCCAACCATCCCTCCATCCTCCCATCAAACATCTCATCATGCATACTTCCATTCAACCATCCATCCTTCCTTCATCCATAGTTCGATCAAACATGCCATAATCCTTCCATTCAAATCATTGCATCATTTATTCATCCTTCTATATATTCTTTCATCCAACCACCCATTATCCATTCACCTATCATCTATTCACCCACCCACCATCCATCCATCCACCTACCCACACATCCACCTACCCACCCATCCATCCAACCACCCATCCACCCACTCATTCAGCCAGCCAGACACTCCATCCACCCACCCTTTCTTCCACTCACCCATTCATCCACCCACCCACTCATTCATCCACCCACCCAACCCTTCATCCATCCACCCACCCATCCATCTACCTACCCACTCATCCATTCACCCACCCATTGACCCCTCCACCTATCCATCCATCCACCCATTCATCCACCCATCCATTCATCCATCCACCCACCCACCCATCCATCCTTTCACCCACCCACCTATCCATCCATCCACCCATTCATCCACCCATCCATTCATCCATCCATCCACCCATCTACCCATCCACCCACCCATCCTTCCACCCATCCACCCACCCACTCATCCATCCACCCACCTACCCATCCACCCACCCACTCATCCATCTACCCACCTATCCACCCACCCACCCATCCATCCACCCACTCACCCATCCATCCATCCACCTACCCACCCATCCATCCACTCACCCATCAACCCACCGATTCATCTGCTCAGCCACCCATCCATCCATCTACCCACCCATCCATCCATCTACCCTCCCATCCACCCACCCATCTATCCATCCATCCACCCATCCATTCATCAGTCCACTCACCCACCCACCCACCCATCCACCCACCCACCCATCCATCCACCCATCCATCCATCCATTGACCCACCCATCTATCCATCCATCATCCATTCATCCACCCACCCATCCATCCATCCATCCATCCATCCATCCATCCATCCATCCATCCTCTTAAAAGAGAATTCTCCTTTTCTCTCCCCGACTGATGGATGTTCAAGAAGAAAATTCAGTCTCAGCACACACCCAACAACTACCCCAACTGCTCCAAAACACTGCCCTTGGCCAAATTTTCCTGCTGAACTACATTCCCCAAACAGGTCTATACTGCACTTCAGAGTTCAAACGATCCTATCTCCCCACACAGCCCCACATTCTTACTCAGAAAAGCTGGAGTTTCCACCCTCTGCCCCAGGCACTTGAGGATGGCAGGGGCAGAGAGTTCCTGGGAACCCTGCCAACTACAAACAGAGTAGGTGGGTAGGCCCCCAACGGGCTGTGCTCCTTCCCCGCCTCAGGGTGATAGATGGCCGCAGTCTGCTACCTCTGCTGAAAGGAGACACGCAACACTCAGACCACGAGTTTCTCTTCCATTACTGCGGACACCACCTGCACGCGGCCCGCTGGCATGAGAAGGATAGTGAGTGCACAAGGACCCGGGTAAAGGGAGGGAGGGTTACGATGGGGAACCAGGAGAGAAGAGGGTCTCACATGGATGGAAGGAGAATGTTAGTGCGATGTATGATGGCGGTAGGGAGTGATGGACTTTGGATGGATGGATGGAGAGATAGAGAGATAGACAGATAGATGGATAAATGAATGGATGGGTGGATGGGTAGATGGGTGGATAGATGGATAGAGAGATGGATGGGCGGATGGATGGATGGAGAGATAAACATATAGACTGTTGAATGGATGGGTGGGTAGATGGATAGAGAGATAGATAGAGATAGATTAGATAGATAGATAGATAGATAGATAGATAGATAGATAGATAGATAGATGCTGGGTGGAGGGTGGATAGATGGGATGGATGGATGGATGAGTGGGTGGATAGACGGACAGAGAAATGGATGAATGGTTGGGTGGGTAGATGGGTTGATTGATAGATATTTGCTAGATGGAGGGGTGTGTAGATGTTTGGATGAGTGGGTAGATGGATGGGTGGATGGATAGAAAGATGGATGGATAGATGGTTGTGTGGGTGAGTGGGTGGATGGATGGATAGATACAGAGATAGAGAGATGGATAGATGGGTGAGTGGGTAGATAGATGGTTGGATGGGGGAATGGGTGGATGGATGGGTGTGTGGATGGATAGAGAGATAGATGGATGGGTGGGTGGGTAGATCGATGGATGGATGGATAGAGAGATGGATGGATGCTGTATGGAGGGGTGAATGGATGGGTGGGTAGATGGATGGGTGGGTGGGTAGATCGATGGATGGATGGGTAGAGAGATAGATGGAAGGATGCTGTATGGAGGGGTGAATGGATGGGTGGGTAGATGGATGGGTGATGGATAGAGAGATAGATGGGTGAATAGATGTGTGAGTGGGTGAGTTGGTGGATGGATGGATAGAGAGATAGATGGATGAATGGATGGATGGGTAGGTGGATGGGTAGATAGATGGTTGGATGGATGAATGGATGGATGAAAAGACAGATATAAAGAAAGACCGATGTATGGATAGAGAGATAGACAGATGGATGGATGGTGGATAAGTGGGTAGATGGATGGATGGATAGAAAGATAGATTGATAGACAGATATTGTGTGTATAAGCAGATGGATGATATTTGTATGAAAAGATGGATGGATAATGGATGGGTGGGTTGGTGTGTAGATAGATAGATGGATGGATGGATGGATGGATGAATAGATAGATACATAGATGGATGGAGGGGTGGGTGATATATAGATAGAAAGATGGAGAGATAGATAGATAGATGATAGATAGAAAGATGGAGAGATGTATTGATAGGATGCAGATTCGATGAAGGATGGGTGGATGGAAGGACCAATGCATATATGGATGGATGGACAGATGTCTTCATAGATGGCGGACGGACAGCTGGAACATCCACAGAGATGGCTGCATGCTGGCATCAGGGGGCGTCACCCACCTCCCTGCACCCCACCCTGACCGACTCCCCCTTTTTTCCTTCTCCCACAAGGCGGAAAACTCTGGAAACTGCACTACACAACCCCACGGTTCCAGCCTCAAGGAGCCGGTGCCTGCTACGGCCTTGGCGTCTGCCCTTGTTCGGGGGACGGGGTTTCTCATCACAAGCCCCCTCTGCTCTTCGAGCTCACCGGCGACCCGGCTGAGGCCCGGCCTCTGTCCCCCACTTCTGAGCCTCGCTTTCACACCGTGCTGGACCGGGTGGCCCAAGCGGTGGCCGAGCACCAGAGAACGAGAACCCCCGTCCCCCCACAATTTTCCCCCGGTAATATCGCCTGGAAGCCGTGGCTGCAGCCGTGCTGTGGAATTTTCCCTTTCTGCTCCTGCCAAGAAGACGTGAACCCCAAAATCACAGTGTCTGATCCACAGCTGTCTTAGCAGGACTGGGGGGAGCAGAGAGGTGGGACTTTGTCCCCGAGGGAGCACTGGAGATGGGAGTCATAGTACAGAAGGAAAATACCCAGCCTCAACTCCCAAGCTTGCATTTAGAAGAGAGATTCTGGGGCCAGAGCAATAGCACAGCGGTAGGGTGTTTGCCTTGCACACGGCCGACCCAGGATGGACCGGGGTTCGATCCCCGACATCCTATATGGTCCTCCCCGAGCCTGCCAGGAGCGATTTCTGAGAGCAGAGCTAGGAGTAACCCCTGAGCACCACCAGGTGTGACCCCCCCAAAACCAAATAAATAAATGAAATGAAATAAAAAACAAAAATGTAAAGTTGGAGCCGGAGGACCCCGGTTCGATCCCTGGCATCCCATATGATCCCCCAGGCCTGCTAGGAATGACTCCTGAGCACAGAGCCAGGAGTAAAGCCCCAAAACCCAAACAATAATAGTAATAATAATAAAAATAATAACAATAAGCATTCTTAAGGAATAAGGAGAGAGATAATTTAGGAAACTGGATGCTTATGTTCTAGCAATGGGACTCTTATGTATCCTAGCAACAGAACTCTAGTATCCTAGCAACAATAATAGGACTCTTATGTGCTCTACCAAGGAGACTCTTATGTATCCTAGCAACAGGAACTTGTATCCTAGCAACAGCACTTTTATGAATCCTACTAACGGGACTCATGTATCCTAGCAACAGGACTCTTATGTAGCCTAGCAACAGGACACTTGTATCCTAGCAACAGGACTCTTTCGTATTGCAGCAACAAAACTCTTATGCATCCTAGCAACAGGACTTTTATATATCCTACCAATGGACTCTTATGTATCGTAGCAACAAAACTTGTATCCTAGCAACAGCAACAGGACTCTTATGTATCCTACCAATGGGACTTTTATGTATCCTAGCAACAGGAACTTGTATCCTAGCAACAGGACTTTTATGTATCCTACCAATGGGACTCCTATGTAACCTAGCAATGGAACTCTTGTATCTTAGCAACAGCAATAGGACTCTTCTGTGACCTACCAATGCGACTCTTATGTATCCTAGCAACAGGACTTTTATGTATCCTACCAACGAGACTCTTATGTATCCTAGCAATGGAAGTCCTGTATCCTAGCAACAGTATTCTCATCGTAGCAACAGGACTCTTACCTGTCCAGGCAACAAGATCCTTATCTGCCTTGGCAACAGGACTCTTCTATGTCCTAACAGCAGGTTTCTTTTGTATTCTAGCAATAGGAATCTTATGTATCCTAGCAACAGGACTCTTTTGTATCCTAGCAACATGACTGTTGTATCTTAGCAACAGGACTCTTATGTGTCCCAGCCTCAGGACTCTTATGTATTCTAGCAATGGAGTCTATATATCCTAGCAACAGGACTCTTATGTATCCTAGCAATAGAACTCTTGTATCCTAGCAACAGCAACAGGACTCTTATGTGCCCTACCAATGGGACTCTCATGTATCCTAGCAACAGGACTCTTGTATCTTAGCAACAGGACTCTTATGTATCCTAGCCTCAGGACTCTTATGTATCCTAGCAACAGGACTTCTATGTATCCTAGCAACTGGACTCCTATGTATCCTAGCAACAGGACTCTTGTATTCTAGTAACGGGACTCATGTATCCTAGCAACAGGACTCTTATGTAGCCTAGCAAGAGGACACTTGTATCCTAGCAACAGAACTCATTTGTATCCTGGCAAGGGACTCTATGTATCCTAGCAACAGGACTCATGTATCCTGGCCTCAGGACTCTTATGTATCCTAGTCTCAGGACTCTTATGTATCCTAGTCTCAGGACTCTTATGTATCCTAGCAACAGGACTCCTATGTATCCTAGCAACAGGACTCCTATGTATTTTAGCAACGGGACTCTTGTATTTTAGTAACGGGACTCTTATGTATCCTAGCAACAGGACACATATCCTAGCAACGGCACTCTTTTTGTCTCCTAGCAACGGGCTCTTATGTATCCTAGCAATGGACTCATATGCATCTTAGCAACAGGACTCTTATGTATCCTAGCAACAGGACTTTTATGTATCCTAGCAACAAGAGCCTGCATCCTAGCAACAGGATGCTTATGTCCTCGAGCAACAGGACTTTTATCTGTCCTAGCAACAGGACTGTTATGTGTATCCTAGCAACGACATCCTACTCCCCTAGCAACAAGACTCTTATCTGCCTTAGCAACCAGACTCTTATATGCCCTAGTAAACCTTTTACCAGTATTTCAATGACTTCATCCATTCATTCATTCATTCATTCCCAAATATGCAGTTTCCTTCTTTCTTTTTCAAATTTTTCAACTTTTTTCTTCTGTCTTTTTGGGTACGCTGGTGAGAAAAGTGGGGTCCCCCCAGAAAAATTGCTTGTGGGGCCTTTACCTGCAAAATCTAGCTGAGTTTCTTTTGCACAAAGTTCAAAAATTGGCAGAAACCAGAAAAGGCCTTTTTTTTGTTTGTTTGTTTTTTGGCCCCAGAATTTTCTTGACCCAGAGTTCATCTCCAGAGTCACCCAGATTTTCCTTCCCTGACCCAGAATTCATCCCCAAATTGTCTAAACATTTATTTCTGTTGGATTTCATTTCTTTTCCTCCACTCATTTGTGAAAATCATTGTTTTTTTTTTTTATTTCTGGATATTGTGACTTTTATTTCTGAAAAACCACAATGTTCATGTGTGAAAATCATCATTTTTATTTGTGAAAATCACAGTTTTCATTTGTGAAAAATCACAATTTTCATTTGTGAAAATCACAATTTTCAATTTGTGAAAATCACAGTTTTCATTTGTGAAAAATCACGATTTTCATTTGTGAAAATCACAATTTTCATTTGTGAAAATCATCATTTTTATTTGTGAAAATCACACAGTCCTAGCCCATCTGCCTAGGCTGCACTTTGGATAAGTGGAGGCTAGATTTTGTGCATTGAAGCAGCAAATAAAATATTTGGAGAGAGATAGAGACAGAGAAAAAGAGAGACAGAGAGAAACAGAGAGAATGAGAAAAAGAGAGACAGAGAAACAGAGAAAGAGACACAAAGAGAAAAAGAGACAAAGAGAGAGAAAAAGAGAAAGAGAGAGACAGAGAGAAAAAGAGACAGAGACAGAGAAAGAGACAGAAAAAGACAAAGACAGACAGAAAGAGACAGAGAAACAGAGAGACACAAAGAGAAAGAGAGAAAAAGAAAGACAGAGACAGAGACATAAAATGAGACAGAGACAGAGAGAAAAAGGGACAGAGACAAAGAGACAGAGAAAAAGACAGAGAAAGAGAGAAAGACAGAAAGAGACAGAGACAGAGAGAAAGACAGAAAGAGAAACAGAGAAAGACAGACAGAGAGAAAACAGAAAGAGACACAAAGAGAAACAGAGACAATGAGAGACAGAGAGAAAAAGAGAAAGAGAGACAGACAGAGACAGAAAAAGAAACAGAGACAGAGAAAGAGACAGAAAAAGACAGAGACAGACAAAGAGAAAGAGAGACATAGAGAGAAAGAGACAGAGAGAAAGACAGAGAGAAAAAGACAGATGAAGAGAAAGAGACAGAGAGAAAGAGACAGAGATGCTCAAAATTCAGTGCTGGCGTGGGCTTATATTTGCAATTTCAAGTGATTTTAAATCGAATTAAAATCTCTTAAATGTATTTCTTCACATTTGCAATTTCAAATCATTCTTTCCTTTTAATTTCGAAGATAAAATTTATTCCAATAAATCATTTAAAAAATATTTTAAATTTATTTAAATAAATAAAAAAAATTCAAACACCGCAATTACAAACATCATCATGATTTTTGGGGGCCAGTTTATTTTTATTTATTTATATATTTTTTTGAAAATACCAAAATTTAAACTTTCCCTGGGGGAAAAATACAGAATTATTGAGATATTTACAACCCCTCCAACTCCCCCCAAGCCAGTCAGTTTTTTTTTTGGGGGGGGGTAAAAACAAAAAAATGTATTAGGCAGAAAAAAAAAATAAAACAAATCTCCCCCCCCAAAATAAAGCGAATTAAAAAATAAAATAAAAACTGCCACAAAAATAAAATAAAATAAAAAACTGGACTGAGAAAAAGCATTTTTGCTTTTTTTGCAGGAGGACTCGGGTTCGATGCCTGGCATCTCATATGATCTTGTAAACTTGGAGCACTGAGGCAAGAGTCCTCCCCGAGCACTGAGCCAGGAGTCAACCCCGATACATGACCCTTCACCCCAAACTCCCTCCTCCATACCCCCCCAAAAATATTCTTAGTCACATAGGGGAGAGAGAAGTAATGATTTGTGGGGGCCCAACTGACACGAAGTCTCACCACCCTGCCGGCCTTCTCCGTTTCCGGAGCACTGTGTCGAGGAGTACTGTAACCATCAACCTCGAGACCCAGGAGTCGGACCCCTTGCCACCCACATAGGACCCCAAAAGGCTCCGGCCAGGGTCATTTTATCTCCACGAATTGTTTTCAGACGTTTTCTGGGGCTGCAAGATAAGGGAGGAATAAAAATCAGAAAATAAAAGAAATGAAAGATTTTATAGAAATATGAACTGGGATTTTTTGGGGGGGTTTCATTTTTTTCTGCTATTTTTGGGGGGTACATTCAGGGGTGTTTGGGGGTGCTTGTTAGGGCTCGAAGCCAAGGCAAGGGTTGGAATGACTGTATTGGGGGGGCCCGGTTTCCCTCCTTTGTACCCCAAAATCGGGCCTTCTCATGTGGGATGCCGGGGATCGAACCTGAGTTCCTCCGGCAGCAGGCGGCGCCGCCCCTCCGGTTGTAGTAGCCGACGGCCGCCCCGACGAGAGTCACCACCACCATGGACACGATAGGGGAGACCACCTTAGCCACCGTGTTGCCGCCTGCGGGGTGGAGACGGGAGAAGGGGTGAGGGAGGGGAGGAAGGAAGGAGGATGTTTTGGGGTGTTGGGTCCCCACCATCCAGATGCCTGGCAGGTGAAATACCCCCATAAACAACTGGTTCTGGGGAACCCCTATCAAGAAATTGCTTTAGGGTACCCCGAGAACAATTTTTCTGGGGAACCCCTATAGCTTGTCAGTTCTGAAGACCCCATAAAAAACTGCTTTTTGGGGGGCCCTAGAGAGAAATTATTCTGGGGGACCTTTCTACAGCATCTGTTTTAGGGCATCCCAAATAGCCAATATTTTGGGGGGACCCCCTGAGAGCGACTGTTTCGGGGGCCCCATCTGCATAAGACCCCCAAGGGGTATGCGAGCGTCACCCCCAGGCCTTACCATGTTGGTCTCCGTAGGTCGCATATCCGTCTCCTGTGGAGGGGGGGGAAGCAGAGAAACCCCCCCTCGTTTAAGGACTGGCTCGGCCCCCAATGTCCTAACATGCCCTGACATGCTACAAGGGACAGGGCTGTTCAACTCGCACGCAAAAGGCCCTGACATGCTCTGACATGCCCTGACATGCTACAAGGGATAGAGCCATTAAACACACATAATGCCCTAACATGCTATGACATGCCCTGACATGCTACACGGGACAGAGTCATTGAACTGACACACACAATGTCCTGGCATGCTCTGACATGCCCTGACATGCTACATGGGACAGAAATATTGAATTTGCAAGCATAACAGCCTGACATGCCCCGACATGTTCTGACATGCCCCTGACATGCAACAAGGGACTGGGCCATTCAACTTCATACTCTAGACCCTGACATGCTCTGACATGTCCTGACATGCCACGAGGGACAAGCCATTCAACTCGCATGAACAATGTCCTGGCATGCTCTGACACGCCCTGACCATGCTACATGGGACAGAAACATTAAATTTGCAAGCATAACAGCCTGGCATGTTCTGACATGCCCCGACATGCTACAAGGGACCGAGCCATTCAACTCCACGCACTGTGTCCTGACATATTCTGACATGTTTTGACATGCTGTGACATGCCCCGACATACTACAAGGGGTCGAGCCATTCAACTCCATGCACAATGCCCAGACATGCTCTGACATGCTCTGGCATGCCATGACATGCTACAAGGGACAGAGTTTGGGTGCGTTTCATGAAGGCTTTGGGGGGCTGCTTTGAGGAAGTGTCCCCCCAAATTTTGGGGTGTTGGGAACGTTCCCCGTTTTTAAGATTCCTTTTCAGATAGGTTTGATATCTCTTTCTTCTTGCACACTCTCTCTCTTTCTGTCTCTCTCTTTGTCTCTGTCTCTGCGTCTCCTCCTCTCTCTCCTCCCAATGTCTCTCCATCTGTCTCTCTGTGTCTCTCTCTGTTTCTGTGTCTGTCTCTGTCTTTGTGTCTCTGTGTCTATCTCTCTGCCTCCATGTCTCTCTGTGTCTTTCTGTATCTGTCTCTCTGTCTCTGTCTCTATGTTTGTGTCTCTGTCTCTATGTCTGTCTCTCTGTCTCTGTATTTCTGTGTTTCTCTCTATCTCTGTCTCTGTATCTGTCTCTGTGTTTCTATCTCTCTGTCTCTATCTCTCTCTATCTCTCTCTGTCTCTGTCTTTCTCTGACTTTGTCTCAATCTGTTTCTGTCTCTCTGTATCTCTCTGTCTCTGTCTCTATGTTTCTGTCTATGTGTGTCTCTCTGTCTCTGTGTCTGTCTCTCTGTCTCTGCTTCTGTGTCTCTCTGTCTCTGTGTCTGTCTCTCTGTCTCTGCTTCTGTGTCTCTCTGCCTCTGTCTGTCTCTCTCTGTCTCTGTGTGTCTCTTTCTGACTCTGTCTCTCTCTGTCTCTGCTTCTGTGTCTCTCTGTCTCTCTCTGTCTCTGTGTGTGTCTCTGTCTTTCTCTGTCTCTGTCTGTCTCTGTCTGTCTCTGTGTCTATCTCTGTCTCTGTGTTTCTGTCTTTCTCGTTCTGTCTCTCTGTGTCTATCTCTCTGTCTCTGTGTCTCTCTGTCTCTATCTCTGTATCTCTGTCTCTCCATCTCTCTGTCTCTCTCTCTGTGTCTGTCTGTCTGTCTGTCTCTGTGTCCTTCTCTTTCTGTCTCTGTCTTTCTCGTTCTGTCTCTCTGTGTCTATCTCTCTGTCTCTGTGTCTCTCTGTCTCTATCTCTCTGTGTCTCCATCTCTCTGTCTATCTCTCTGTCTCTGTCTCTGTGTCTGTCTCTTTCTGTCTCTGTGTCTCTGTCTTTCTCGTTCTGTCTCTCTGTGTTTATCTCTCTGTCTCTGTGTCTCTGTGTCTGTGTCTCTCTGTCTCCATCTCTCTGTGTCTCTGTCTTTCTCCCTCTCCATCCCGAGCACCCCACATACCGTGCGTATTCCCGTAACCGTCATGTCCTGGGTTATGATAGCCGCCGCCTCCTCCGCCGCCTGCGGTAGAGATAAACATGTGGATTGAGTTGGTTTGGGGGTGCGATGGTAGTTAACTGGGGGGGGGGCAGACCCCAAAAGCCCTCCAAACAAAGCAGATCGTGTGGAATGGGATTTGGAGAGCGCACCCCAAAAATCGGACTAAGAGACCCACAAAGCTTCTAAGATTGATCCCCCCAAATCAGAATAGAATGTCCATAAAGTTTCTGGGGTTCGGGACCCCCCAAAAAAGCAGAATAAAATGACTAAGATTGCTCCCCAAAATTAGAATA
Organism: Suncus etruscus; assembly: GCF_024139225.1. NCBI lineage: Eukaryota > Metazoa > Chordata > Mammalia > Eulipotyphla > Soricidae > Suncus > Suncus etruscus. The sequence continues at coordinate 329,200 of NW_026060315.1, read as the reverse complement.
GAATTTCCGTAAAGCTTCTGAGGTTGAACCCCAAAAAATATCAGAATAGAATGACCTCAAAGTTTCTGAGATTGCTCCCCAATAAGTAGAATAGATTTTCCATAAAGTTTCTGGGGTTCAGGACCCCCCCAAAAATCAGAATAAAATGACTAAGTTGCTCCCCAAAATTAGAATAGAATTTCCATAAAGTTTCTGGGGTTGAACCCCAAAAATATCAGAACAGAGTGACCTCAAAGTTTCTGAGATTGCTCCCCAATAAGTAGAATAAATTTTCCATAAAGTTTCTGGGGTTCAGGACCCCAAAAATATCAGAATAAAATTACCCCAAAGCTTCTAAAATTGCTCCCACAAAATTCGAATAGAATGTCCATAAAGTTTCTGGGGTCCAGGACCCCCCAAAAAGCAGAATAAAATTACTTTATAGCTTCTAATCTTCTGCAAATAATCTAGATATAGAAATCCCCCAAATGCCCAAATACAGATGAAGAAATTTTGGGGTATAAACACCCCTAAAAGGAAAATGAGTCTGGGGGGGACTCACAGACTTTGGGGGACCCTGTGGGATGCCGGGGATGGAACCCGGGTCTGCCGCCTGCAAGGCAAACGCGCTACCCACTAGACTATCTCTCTGGCCCCTATTATAAAGCTTTTATTGTTGTTGTTGTTGTTGTTGTTAGTTTTGGGGTCACACCTGGCTGTACCCCTTTGCACATACCTGACGGCGGCCTGGGCCTAGGCGGGTAGCGGCCATCGTCATGGCCATCATGATAGTAACCTGCGGGGGCCACAGAGATAGTACAGTGGTTAGGGAGAAAATTTGACATTGGGGACCACAGGTTGGGGGGGGTCTCAAGCTAGCAGGAGGAACCCCTGAGCAGTGCCGGGCGTGGCTTCGAAACAAAACAGAGCCCCCCAAAAATAAAATAAAAAGGAAGAAATTTCCCAGGGGCCAGAAAGTTAGTGCAATGGTTAGGGAGCTTGAGAAGTTCTCAGCCCACACTATGGTTCCCGAAGCCCCCCCCCAAAAAAATAGGTGAGATTTCATCCCTGGCCCCCCATAATTTGTTCAAAGAGATTCTATAGATCATTTCCTCCGGGGCAGAAAGAGAATTGGGGGTCCCAGAAAATGGGGGTTTTCTCAGGCCCTGAACTTGTTAGAGTTTGAGGGGTTGTTTCTGGAGGTTCTGGGAGCTGGGGTGAGGACCCAGAGCAGAGAAGGGGTGACCCCAAAAGCCAGCAAGGAACCCCAAAACCAACCCCTCAAGGTCTGTCCCCCATTTCTGACCCACTAGCTTTCTCTCACCTCCACCGTCGGAACCTCCGGGCTGGGGGTGTGCAGGGGGCGGCTTGGGTCTGGGGTAGATGTCTGCAAGGAAAAAAAAAGGGGGTGTAGGGGTGAGGTCAGAGGTCAGCACAGGTCACAGGTCACGGCCTCCTTCTTCCTTCCCTCTCTTTTTTCTTCCTTTCTTCCTCTCTTCCTTTCTCCTTCCTTTCTTCCCTTGCGTTTTTTAATTTATTTTTAACTTTTCTTCCTTTTCTTTTTCTTTCCTTTCTTCATTTTTTCTTTATTCCTTTTCTTCTTTCTTTCATCTTCCTTCCTTGTTTTCCCTTTACTTCCTTCCTTCCTTCCTTTCTTTTCTTTCTTTCTTTCTTTCTTTCTTTCTTTCTTTCTTTCTTTCTTTCTTTCTTTCTTTCTTTCTTTCTTTCTTTCTTTCTTTCTTTCACCCTCCATCTCTCATTCTTTTCCTTTCTTTTTCTTTCCTTCCTTCTTTTTTCTTCCCTTCCTTTTTCTTTTTTTTTTTTTTTTTTTTTTTTTTTTTTTTTTTTTTTGGTTTTTGGGCCACACCCGGTGACGCTCAGGGGTTACTCCTGGCTATGCGCTCAGAAGTCGCTCCTGGCTTGGGGGACCATATGGGACGCCGGGGGATCGAACCGCGGTCCGTCTCCTAGGCTAGCGCAGGTAAGGCAGGCACCTTACCTCCAGCGCCACCGCCCGGCCCCTACCTTCCTTTTTCTTTCTGTTTTCTCCCTTTCTCTATCTGCCTTTCCTTCTTTCTTTCTTTTCCCTTTCTTGCTCTTTCTTTTCTTTCCTTCCTTCTTATTTCCTTCCATTTCTTTCCCCCTTCCTCTTTTTCCCTTTTTTCCTTCTTTCTCTTCTACCCTCCATCTCTCAGTCTCTTCCCTTTTCTTCCTTTCTTCCTTCATTCCTTTCCTTTCTTTTCTTTCCTTCCTTCCTTCTTTTTTTTTTTTTTTTTTTTTGGTTTTTGGGCCACACCCGGCATTGCTCAGGGGTTACCCCTGGCTGTCTGCTCAGAAATAGCTCCTGGCAGGCACGGAGGACCCTATGGGACACCGGGATTCGAACCAACCACCTTTGGTCCTTGGATCGGCTGCTTGCAAGGCAAACGCCACTGTGCTATCTCTCCGGGCCCTCTTTTCATCTTTCTTTTACCTTTATGTTCTTTCATGCCTTCTTATTTTATTTCCTTCCTTCCCTTTCTCTCTTCCTTTCTTTTTCATTCTTTTCCCTTTCTTTCTTTTTCCATTTCTTTTTTCTTTTTCCTTTTTCTTCTTTTTCTTTATTTTTCCTTCTTTCCTTCCTCCTCTCCTTCCTCATCCTACCCTACCTCTACTTCTCTCTCTTCCTCCCTTCCTCCCTTCCTTCCTTCCTTCCTTCCTTCCTTCCTTCCTTCCTTCCTTCCTTCCTTCCTTCCTTCCTTCCTTCCTTCCTTCCTTCCCTCCCTCCACCCTACTCTCTCCCCCTTCCCATCTCTCCCTTTCCCCTACCCCCAAAGCCCCAAATTCCTGGATTCTGAGCACATAAAGGAGCAGCTCTGGGCCACATCAAACTCTTACAAAGACCTGAGTTTTGGGGGGTGAACCCCAAGTTTTCTGCCCCCTTCCTGGCCATGGGTGCTATCTATCCGTTTATCCCTAAAATTGGGGGAAGGAGGAAGCCCAGAAACTCAGAACTCAGCCCTGCGGCTCTGCTCTGCTCCTGAGAAGTGACTGGTGAGGGGTTGAGGGTTTTTTTTGGGGGGGGACACTCACTTCCCCCATTGTCCGGACGGTCTGGCTGTGGCCTGGGCAGGTTGGGGTACAGTCCTGAGGAAAGAGACGAAAAGGATTTGGGGTGAAAAAGGCTTGTACAGAGACCCTGAGATGAGACATCTCTGGTGACCCTGGGACGGCTCCATTTTGATGAGAGGACATCTCTCAGATTTTCATAAATTTTGTGTTTTGGTTTTTTTGGGGTCACACCCGGCTGTGTTCAGGGGGGGTTCCTCCCAGCTCTGCGCTCAGAAATAGCTCCCGGCAGACTCGGGGGGATTTTATATATATATATATATATATATATATATATGGGATGCCGGGGATCGAACTCCAATCCTTCTGCATGCAAGGCAAAAAACGCCCTACCTCCTTGCTATCTCTCTGGCCCCTCAAATTTTCATCTTAATAATAATAAAAAAAATTTATTCTCATGAAACTCGTTCAAATAATTCTTCCTACAAGACCTGGGTTCGATTTCTGGCCTTCTCTATGGTTCCCCCCAAAAAGCTAAGAGTGATTTTTGAGTACAGAGTCAGGAGGAAGGAACCCCTGACAGTCCTCGGTTGGGACCCCCAAAACCCAAAAATAATAAATAAATAAATAAATAAATGAATAAATAAATAGAAGGCCTCATGTATACAGACACAAGAAGACAGACACATAAGTACTTTGTATTCTAAGAGGCGGCTTCCCCCCCCTTTTTTGGCAGGGACCTTAGAAATCATGAATTCATAGCAGGAACCCCAAAAATGGGCCCCCCCCCAAGTGAGTCCTTGTCTCACTCCACTTACCTCCTCCCTCGGAACCTCCGGGATTGGGGTGGACAGGGGGTGGCTTGGGTCGGGGGTAGATGTCTGTAGGAAGGAAGAAAAGTGAAATGGGGTGAGGGTCAGAGGTCAGCACAGGTGAGAGGTCACGGTCTTTTCCCCTCTTTCTGTCCTTCCTTCATCTTTCCTTTCTTTCCCCTTCTTTCTTTCCTTCCTCCATCCTTTTCCCTTCCTATTTTCCTCCTTCTTTCTTTGCTTCCTCCCTTCCTATTTCCTTTTTTCTTTCCTTCTTTCTTTTCTTCTTTCCTATTTCCTTTCTTCTTTCCTTCTTTCTTTTCTTCCTTCCTATATCCTTTCTTCTTTCCTTCTATCTTTTCTTCCTCCTTTTCTTTCTTTTCTTCTTTCCTTCCTTCCTATTTCCTTATTTCTTTCTTTTCTTCCTTTCTTCCTTATTTCCTTTCTTCTTTCCTTTCTCCTTCCTTCCTCCCTTTCTTATCTTCTGCCTTCTTTCCTTCCTTCCATTCCTATATTATTCCTTCTTTCTTTACTTCTTTCATCTTTCTTTTATTCCCCTTCTTTTTTCATTCTTCCTCCCTCTTCCCTCCTTCCTTTCTTTTTTCTCTTTCCTATTTCCTTCCTTCTTTCTTTTATTTACTTTCTTCCTTCAATTCTTCCTTCCCCTGCCTTCTCCCATCCAATTATCTTCCCTTCCTTTTTCTTCCTCCTTTCCTTTCCTTTCCTTTCCTCTTTTCTTCCTTCCATTTTTTTCTTTCTTTTTGTTTTTGTTTTTGGGCCACACCCGGCGGTGCTCAGGGGTTCCTCCTGGCTGTCTGCTCAGAAATAGCTCCTGGCAGGCACGAGGGACCATAGGGGGCACCGGGATTCAAACCAACCACCTTTGGTCCTGGATCGGCTGCTTGCAAGGCAAAAGCTGCTGTGCTATCTCTCCGGGCCCTCTTTCTTTCTTTCTTTCTTTCTTTCTTTCTTTCTTTCTTTCTTTCTTTCTTTCTTTCTTTCTTTCTTTCTTTCTTTCTTTCTTTCTTTCTTTCTTTCTTTCTTTCTTTCTTCTTTTCCTCTATCCTTCCTTTTCTTCCTTCCTTCTTTCTTTTTCCTCTTTCCTTTCTTCCATCCTTTATCTTTCCCCCTTCCATCCTTTTTCATCTCTCCTTTCTTCCTTTCACGCTTCCTCCTCTCCTTCCTTCCTTCAAACTATTTTCCTTCCTTCTTCGTTCCTTCTATGCTTCATTCCATTGATTCTTTTTTTCCTTCCTTCCTCTCTCTCCAAATAACATTAACCCTTGGCAGACTCCTTCGATGTCCTTCTGGGAAGACCCTTACCAACCTGTTCCCATTTCCGCCCACCCCCTGACACCCTTGTTGCCAACCAGCCCTGGACCCCAACTCCGTAGAGGGTCACCAAACCCACCCTGTTCTAGCACCCCGATCCATCACTCACCTGAACTTGGTTTCTTGGTGGGTTCTGTGAATAGAAGCAGAAATTTGAGTCAAGAAAAATCAACAGATGTGGCCTAAGGGGGGCAGAAATGTCGCCAGGAGAAGCTGTCAGCACAGTACTGGGGGTATTACTGAGTACTTTATCGGAAGCATCCCTGAGCACTGTTTTGTGAGTCTACTACCACCTGTTCCTAATATAACGTGGGCGTACAACACTGTTCCAGAAATGATTCGTGCTTCTATTATTCAATATATCCTTTTGGATTTTGGTCCACACCCAGCTTAGGGCTTAAGCCTGGTGCTCAGGGCTTACTCCTGGCTCTGCATTTAGGAATCTCTCCTGTTGGGGCGCGGGAGACCCTCTGGGGTGTCAGGATCGAACCCACTTCAGGGATCAAATCTGAGTTGTATTTGTGTAAGACATGCACCATACCTGCTGTTGTATCTCTAGCCTTGTAGTATGCATTTTTCCATCCATCATACACCCATCCATCCATCTGTCCATCTACCTGTCCATCCATCTATCCATCCATTTGTCCATTCACTCATTCACCCATCCATCTATTCATCCACTTATTCGTCATCCATCCAATCATCCATCCATCCACTCACCCATCCTTTCAACCATCTATCCACCCATCCATCCATCTATTCATCCATCCATCCAACTATCCATCAACCATCCATTCACCCATCCATTCATCCATCCATCTACCCACCCATCCACCCATCTATTCATCCATCCATCTATCCATTTATCCAACTATCCATCCACCCATCCATTTATCCATCCACCCATCCATTCATCTATTCATCTAACCATCCAACTATCCACCCATCCACCACCCATCCATCCATCTATTCATCCATCCATCTATCCATTTATCCAACTATCCATCCATTCATTTATTCATCCATCCATCTATTCATCTATCCATCCAAACATCCATTTATTTATTTATTCACCCATCTCCCACCAACTCACCCATCAATCTATCCATTCAATCCATCCACCCATTTATTCACCAGTGCATCCATTCATCCATTATCTATCCATCAATCATTATCTACTCACCCACATATGTATAGGTTTCCATCTCACTCACTCATCACATGTTATCTATGTATCTAAGTATGTATCTGTATGGTGTGATTAATCTAACAATCAATGTTTATTTAATTTTAAATAGAATGGGATCCAGAAAGAGATAAATATATTGATGGTGGATGGATAGGTAGAGAGATGATAGATAGATGGAAGGATGAATGGTTAGGTGGATGAATAGATAGATATATGGATAAATGAATTGATAGAGAGATGCATGGAAAGATAGATGAATGATGGATAGGTAGGTAGATGTATAGACAGATAGACAAACAGACAAAAAGATAGACATGTTTATTGGTTGATGAATGGATGGATAGATGGATGGGTGGATGAATGGATGGGTAGATAGACAGACAGGTAGATGGATAGATAATAGATAGATGGATAGACAGGTAGATTATAGATAGACAGGTAGATGGATTGACAAACAGATAAATAGATAGATAGATGTACAGACAGATAGATAATATAGATAAATAGATAAACAGACAGGTAGATGGATAGGAAGGTAGGTAGGTGGATAGACAGATAGATGGATAGACAGACAGATAATATAGATAGATAGATAGATAGATAGATAGATAGATAGATAGATAGATAGATAGATAGATAGATAGATGGATAGATGGATAGATGGATGGATAGATAGATGATGGATAGATGGATAGATAGATAGATGGATGATAGATGATAGGTAGATGGATAGATAGGTAGGTAGGTAGATATAGATGGATAGACAGATAGATGGATAGACAGATTAGATAGATAGATGGATGGACAGACAGATAGACAGATGGATAGACAGATAGATAGACAGGTAGATGGATAGATAGGTAGGTAGGTAGGTAGATATATAGACTGATAGATGGATAGATAGATAGATGGATAGACAGACATAGATAGATTGATGATAGATAGCTTTAAGAACTTAATTTTTACACACAGCTGACAAATTTTGCTTCCATTTTGGCCCACCCCTGGCAGTTCTTAGGAATTTCTCTTGTCCCTGCACTCAGGAATCCCTCCTGGAAAGCTCAGGGGACCATAGGGGATGCCGGGGTTCAACCCCAGGACTGCCACTTGCAAGGCAAATGCCCTCCTCACTATGCTAGCACTCCAGCCTCTGACACCAATTGTACTCCCCCCCCCAAACATTCAAAAGGTCCCCTGAGGTGACTTGTACAAAGCCAGGAATACACCCCAAGAACCACAGGGTAGGGCCACCCAAAATGGGGGAGAAATTGCTTCTTATAAAAAGCTCAGTGGGGAAAATATAAATGAAAAAGGGGGCAAAAATAAAAAGCTTGGTGGAATTCAGGCCCTCAGAAATAACATGGCGTCCCTCACAACACACATTGGCCCAGCCCAGAGAGAGGTTTCATCATGGGGCATGTGGGGGGCCCTTTGGGGGCCCTGCTGTGCTCAAACTCGGACCCTCAGCCAAGAAGAAAAAGTTCAGTTGCCCCCCCCCAAAAAAAAGGGCCCCTTACCTGGGTTGTTATCATCGAGGGCGTCCGATAAATCGAAGTCACCTTGAGCTGGTCAGGACAGAAGGAAAGGAGGCGTAAGTCTGGGAGATGTTGTGTGTGTTTTTGTGTTATCATGTTTTGTGGGTCTGTCTGTGTCTCCATGATTTCTGTGTCTGTGTGTTGTCTGCTTGTCTCTGTCTCTGTGTATGTGGGTCTCTGTGGGTCTCTTTTTTGTGTGTCTGTCTGCCTGGGTCTCTGTGTGCTTCTGTGTGTCTTTATGTCTGTGTGTGTCTTTGTGTCTGTGTGTTGTCTGCTTGTCTCTGTCTCTGTGTGTGTGGGTCTCTGTGGGTCTCTTTCTTTGTGTGTCCTTGTGCCTGGGTCTCTAAGTGTGTCTATGCTTGTATAAAAGTCTGCGTGAAACTGTGTGTCTCTGTCTATTTGTATCTCCATGTTTGTGTGTGTGTTTGTCTCTTATACCCATGTGCATCTCTGTATTTTTGTGTCTGTGTGTCTCTATTTCTTGTGTTTCCATGTGTCTATATGTGCGTCTGTGTCTCTCTGTGTGTTTGTGTGTGTCTATATCTGTCTGTGTCTGTTTGTGTGTCTAGTCTGTGTGTCTGTGTGTGTCTGTGTGTTTTTCTATGTCTGCATATCTGTGTGTCTGTATTTGTTGTGCATTTGTGAGTGTTGGTGTGTTTCTCTGTGTGTGTTTTTCTATATCTGCATATCTGTGTGTGTCTATATTTGTTGTGTGTTTGTGAGTGTCGGTGTTTCTCTGTGTGTTTTTCTATGTGTATATTTGTGTGTCTGTTTGTTGTGTGTCTGTGTCACTATATTTCTCTGTGTGTTTGTGTGTGTTTTTCTATGTTTACATTTGTGTTTCTCTATGTTTGTGTGTGTCTCTAAGTATGGCTGTATACCTATATCTCTGTGTTTGTATTTGTTGTGTGTTTGTGAGTGCCGGTGCATTTCTTTGTGTGTCTCTGTGTGTTTTTCTATATTTGTGTATATTTGTGTGTATTTTTCTATATTTGTGTGTATCCGTGTGTCTTTATGTGTTTTTGTACGTCTATATCTGTGTGTCTGTTGTGTGTCTGTGAGTGTTAGTGTGTTTCTCTGTGGATGTCTGTGTGTTTTTCTTTTTTGTTGTTGTTGGTTTTGGGGTCACACCCAGGCAGCGCTCAGCGGTTCCTCCTGACTCTCCGCTCAGAAATCACTCCTGGCAGGCTCGGGGGGCCCCTATGGGATGCCAGGGTTCGAGCCACATGCCTTCTGCATGCAAGGCAAACTTCTAACCTCCATGCTATCTCTCCGGCCCTGTCTTTTCTATGTTTTTGTATCTCTGTGTGTCTCTCTGCATCTCTGTATGTCTCTAGCTGTGTGTCTCTTCGTTGTGTGTCTGTGTCCGTGTTTCTCCGTGTGTATCTCTGTGTTTTTCTATGTCTGTGTGTGTCTCATCGTGGTCCCAAAATCTGCCTTCCGCGTCCGTCCAGCACCCACATCCCAGCCACCCCCAAGGGACGCCATCACCCACTTGGTCATCGTCTCCCCAATCCGCCTGGTCCCCCCCCCAAGTCTCATGCAGGAGGGAAATTTGGGGTACAGACAGAACCCAGAATAATGGCCAGTTCTGGCCAGGAGAAAGATTAAATATTATTATATTTTATTATCGTTTTATTTTATTATATATTGTTGTTTCTCTCTCTCTCTCTACCCCAATCACACCCAACTATGCTCAGGTCTTACTCCTGGCTCTGTGCTCAGGGATCCCTCCTAGAACACTTGGGGTTTCCTATGGGGTGTTGGGAATGGAAACAACAGTCGGCCAAGTGCAAGGCAAGAGCCCTAACCATTGTACTTTCCATCCTTCTCCCAACTTGGTGTCTCTTGAGGGAAAATTCAAGTTATTCAATTATTCTATCCTTTCTTCCTTCCTTCCTTCCTTCCTTTGCTTTCTTTCTTTCCTTCTTTCCTTCCCTTTTCCTTCATTCTTTCTTTCCTTTCTTCCATATTTCCTTCTCCTTTTATTCCTACTTCCTTTGTCTTTTCTTCCTTATTTCTTTTCTTCTTTCTTTCCTTTCTTCCTTCTTTTTTCTCTTCCTTTCTTTCATCTCTCCCTCCATTCCTTCCTACACTCTTTCCTTCTTTCTTTCTCTCTGTCTCTTTCTTTCATCCTTCTTTCTTTCCTTTCTTCTTTCCTTCCTTCCCTTTCCCTTCCTTCTTTACTTTCTTCCTTCCATCCTTTCTTCCCTTTTACTTTCTCTTTCATTTTTCTTCATTCCTTCCTTCCCTCCCTCCTTCCTTTCCTCCCTCACTTTCTTCATTTCTTTATTTCTTCTTTCCTTCCTACCTCTTTTCTTCCTTTCTTCCTTTCTCTTTTCTTTCTCCCTTCTTTCATCCTTTCCATTTTCCTCTTTTCCTCCTTCCTTTTTTCCTTTTTCTTCCTTCCTCTTTTTTCCTTTTATCCCTTCCTCTCTCCCTTCATTCCTTACTCTTTCCTTTTTTCGTTCATTTCTTTCTTCCTTCATCTTTTCTTTATTTCCTTCCTTCTTTTTACCTTCCTTATTTCCTTTTCTTCCTTCCTTCCTCTTTATTCTTCTTTCCATCCTCCCTCTCTCCCTCCATTCCTTCACTGTTTCATTCTATATTCTTTCATTTCTTCCTCCTTTCTTCCTTCTTTTTTCTTTTTTCCTTCCTCCTTGCTTTATTTTTGCCTTCCTCTTTTCTTCCTTTCTTCTTTTGCTTTATTCCCTCTTTTCTTCCTTCTTTCCTTTTCTTTTTTCTTCCTCTTTTCTTCCTTTGTTTTTTTCATCCTTGCTCAGGGGCCATGCTAATCTTCTCTGTATCATTCCAATTTTAGTATATGTGCTGCCAAAGTGAGCACCCTTTCTTCTTTTCTTTCTTTTTCCTTCCCCCTTTCTTCCTTCCTTCCTCTTATCTTCCTCACTTTCTCTTTTCTTCCTTCCTTCTTTCTTTTCTTTTTTTTCTTCCTCTTTTTTCCTTCTTTTCGCCTTCCCCCCTTTTCTTCCTTCCTCTTTTCTTTCTCTCTTCCTCTTTTCTTCCTTCCTTCTTTTCTTTCTTTTTCCTTCCTCTTTCCTTCCTTCTTTTCTTTCTTTTTTCCTTCCTATTTTCTTCCTTCCTTCTTTTCTTTCTTTTTCCTTCCTCTTTCCTTCCTTTTTTCTTTCTTTCTTTTTTCCTTCCTTCTTTTCTTTCTTTTTCCTTCCTCCTTCCTTCCTTCCTTCTTTTCTTTCTTTTTCTTCCTCTTTTCTTCCTTCCTTTTTTCTTTCTCTCTTCTTTTCTTCCTTCTTTTCTTACTTTTTTCCTTCCTCTTTTCTTCCTTCCTTCCTTATTTTCTTCTTTCTTTCCTTTACTCCCTCCCTCCCCTTATTCCCATAACTCTCCCTGCTGGCATGATACCACAGCATGAGCCATTACACAACTCTCGGAGACGCCCATGGCTGGGATCCAGGAGGATCCAGATGTCTGGCTTCTGCTCGTTAACTCTGGATAAGTTTCGGCTTCCACCTCTGCGTCCCCCTTTGACTTTCTTCCCAGAACATCACCAACACCCCAACACCGAACTGCAGAGCGGAAAATCTAGGCTTCATCTTCCTCCCCAATCTGTACCCCAGGGACCTAGAATGCCCGTCCTAAATTCATAAGCAGATTCCATTCTACACGTGGGTTGGATACATAACACAAAAAACATGTGCAATGACCCAAATAATTATAAGCCAAGACGAGCCCAGACCAAGCACTGATTAGAGGAAGGAACAGAAGCAAGGATGGGCGACATACTTTTAGGGTATGGACTGAGATTCCACATTTCCACGTTTTCTGGGCTGTCCTAGACACACATGGGCACCGCAGGGACTGTGAAATACTATGTGTGACCCCCAATTTATGCAACAATGAGGGGTCAGAGGCATTAACGTGGCTTCTGGAGCTGCGAAGTACCCCACTATCATTCTTGGTAGTTCTGGTCTGGCCCGAGGAAAGACGTGGAAAAGACATGGAAAAGGAATGAAAGAAATGCATGGCACGTAAGGAGGGAAATGGGTGGTTGGATGAATTGGTGGGTGGATGGATAGATGGATGGTTGGGTGGGTAGATGGATGGGTGGATGGATGGTGGATGGATGGATGAGTGGGTGGATGAATGGATGGGTGGATGGATGGAAGAAAGGAAGGATGGATTGTTGGGTGGGTGGGTGGGTGGATGTGTGGATGGATAGATGGATGGTTGGGTGGGTAGATGGATGGGTGGATGGATGTTGGATGGATGGATGAGTGGGTGGATGAATGGATGGGTGGATGGATGGATGGAAGGAAGGAATGATTTTTGGGTGGGTGGGTGGATGTGTGGATGGATAGATGGATGGTTGGGTGGGTAGATGGATGGGTGGATGGATGGATGGTAGATGGATGAGTGGGTGGATGAATGGATGGGTGGATGGATGGAAGGAAGGATGGATTATTGGGTGGGTGGGTGGATGTGTGGATGGATAGATGGGTGGGTGGGTGGATGAGTGGTTAGTTGAATAGATGATGGATGGATATATGAAGGAGCTGGTGGATGGATGAATCAATGGATGGGTTAGATGGATGGGTAGATGAATAAATGGTGGGTGGATGGTTGGAGAAATGGTTGATGGTTGGGTGAATGGATGGATGGATGGAAGGAAGGATGAATTGTTGGGTGGGTGGGTGGATGTGTGGATGGATAGATGGGTGGGTGGGTGGATGAGTGGTTAGTTGAATAGATGATGGATGGATATATGAAGGAGCTGGTGAATGGATGGATTAATGGATGGGTTAGATGGATGGGTAGATGAATAGATGGTGGATGCATGGTTGGAGAGATGGTTGGATGGTTGGGTGGATGGATGGATGGGTCGGTAGGTGGGCAGATGAATGGACTGATGTATGGGTGTGTGGATGGGTGGGTGTGTGGTGGATGGTTGTATGAGGGATGAGTGGTTGTTTGGGTGCAGGGTTGGATGGATCATTAGATAAATGGACGGATGATTGGCGGAATAGATGGATGGGTGGATGGATGGATTGATGGCTGGTTGGTTGCACGAATGAATGGTGTGTGGATGGATGGATTGATGAATGGAGAAATATTGATGGAGAAATGGACAGATGAATGGATGGACAGATGGTTGGTTGGATGAATGGGTGGAGGGAAGAATGGATGAGTGGGTGGATAAATGGATGGGTGGTTGGAGGGATGGATGGATAGGTGGTTGGTTAGATGGGTGGATGGATGGATAAATTGGGGATGAATGGGTGGATGGATGGATGGGTGAATGGATGGGTGAATGGATGGTTGGATGGATGGATGAATGGGTGGAGGGATGGATGATTGGATGGATGGGTGGATTTTCAGTTAAAAACTCTCCCCTCATTATTTATTTATTTATAAAAGCCTGGATGGAAATATTTTGATTCAAATCAATTATTGCAGTGTAGACAGATAATGAATTCGGTACAATGTGTGTGGTCTTGTGTGTTCTGCTCTTTCCTTTAGAAAAGGAACTTTGAGGATCAGAAACTGTTTTCGAACCCAGGTCTGGGCTGGTTAAATCTCCCTTGTTTTCTCATCCTTTGCCCAAATTTCTCTTGTCTCTCTCTCTGTGTCTGTCTCATCTCTGTATCTCTCCTTGTCTCTATCTCTCTGTCTCTTTCCTTGTCTCTGTGTTTCTTTCTCTGTCTCTCTCTACATGTCTCTCTGTCTCTGTCTCTTTCTCTATTTTGTCTCTTTCTCTCTCTCTATTTGTCTCTGTCTGTATCTCTCTGTCTCTGTCTCAATTTCTGTGTGTTTCTCTCTGTGTCTCTCTGTCTTTCTCTGCATCTGTCTGTCTTTCTCTGTCTCTGTCTTTCTGTCTCTCACGTGTCTCTATATCTCTGTGTCTCTTTGTCTCTGTCTGTCTCTAACTCTGTCTTTGTCTCCTGTCTGTCAGTATTTCTCTCTAACTCTGTCTCTTTGTTGCTCTCTTTCTTTGTATCTCTTTCTGTCTCTGTCATCCTCTGTCTCTCTGTTTCTTTCTCTGTCTTTCTGTCTCTGCTTTTGTGTCTGTCTCTCTCTGTGTCTCTGTCTTTCTCTTTATCTGACTCTCTCTGTCTCTGTCTCTTTCTGTCTCTCTTATATCTCTATATCCCTGTGTCTCTGTCTCTCTCTGACTCTGTCTCTGTGTTGCTCTCTTTGTATCTCTTTCTGTCTGTCTTTCTCATTCTTTGTCTCGCTGTGTTTGTTCCTTTATGTCTCTGTATGTTATTCTCTGTTCTGTTTTTCTCTCTCTGTCTCTTTCTTTGTCTCTGTCTCCTATGTCTGTCTGTGTCTGTCTGTGTTTCTGTCTGTCTTTCTGTCTCTATCTCTTTGTATCTCTCTTTCTATGTCTCTCTGTCTCTGTCTCTGTGTCTCTTTTCTCTCTGTCTTTCTCTCTCTACCTGTCTCTTACTCTATTTTGTCTCTCTCTTTCTATCTCTGTCTCTCTTTGTCTCTCCCTGACTCTGCCTGTCTTTGTGTCTCCTGTCTGTCATTGTGTCTCTCTCTGACTCTGTCCCTTTGTCTCTTTCTCTATTTGTCTCTCTATTTTTCTCTCTCTTTGTCTCCCTTTGTGTATCGCTGTCTCTGTTTTTGTGTCTGTCTCTCTCTGTGTTTCTCTCTTTCTCTGCATCTCTCTTTGTCTCTGTCTCCCTGTGTCTTTCTTTGTCTCTGTCTCCTATGCCTCTCAGTGTCTATCTTTCTCTGTGTTTTTCTGTCTTTCTGTCTCTATCTCTTTGTATCTCTCTTTCCCTGTCTCTCTGTCTCTGCCTTTGTGTCTCTGTCTCTCTTTTTCTACCTGTCTGTCTGTCTCTTTCACTGTCTTTATTTTGTCTATATCTCTGTCTCTCTTTTTCTCTCTGTGTCTGTCTCTTTTTCTCTCTGTGTCTGTCTCTTTGTCTCTCTTTGCCTGCATCTGTCTGTTTTTGTGTTTGTCTCTCTCTTTGTCTCTCTGTCTTTCTCTGCATCTCTGTCTCTGTGCCTGTCTGTCTCTGTCTTTTTGTCTCTCTCATATCTCTATATCTCTATGTCTCTATGTTTCTTTGTCTCTGTGTCTCCCTGACTCTTTCTTTGTGTCTCTCTCAGACTGTCTCTTTGTTGTTCTCTCTCTTTGTATCTCTTTATGTCTTTCTCATTCTGTCTCTTGTCTCTGTCTTTCTCTGTCCCTGTTTTTCTCTCTCTGTCTCTCTATGTCTTTCTTTGTCTCTGTGTCCTATGTCTCTCTGTGTCTGTCTTTCTCTGTTTCTCTGTCTGTCTTTCTGTCTCTATCTCTTTGTATCTCTCTTTGTCTGCTTCTGCCAGTGTGTCTCTGTCTCTCTTTCTGTCTCTCTGTCTCTTTCTCTATTTTGTCTCTCTTTCTCTGTCTCTCTTTTCTCCCTATCTCTGTCTCTTTGTCTCTCTTTATCTGTGTCTCTCTGTCTCTGTTTTTGTGCCTGTAACTCTCTGTGTCTCTCAGTCTTTCTCTGTCTCTGCCTTTCTGTCTCTCTCATGTCTCCATATCTGTGTCTCTTTGTCTCTGTCTCTCTCTGAATCTGTCTCTTTGTTGCTATTTCTTTGTTTCTTTCTGTCTGTCATTCTCTGTCTCTGTGTCTGTCTTTCTCTCTGTCTTTCTATGTCTCTGTCTTTGTTCTTCTCTCTGTCTCTCTGTGTCCTTGTCTCTGTCTCCTCTGTTGCTCTGTGTCTGCCTCTGACTCTGTCTGTCTGTCTCTCTCTGTCTTTCTGTCTCTGTCTCTCTATGTCTCTGTCTTTGTTTTTCTCTCTGTCTCTTTGTCTCTGTCTCCTCTGTCTCTCTGTGTCTGCTCTGACTCTGTCTCTGTCTGTCTCTCTTTGTCTCTGTCTTTCTGTCTCTGTCTCTGTCTGTCTCTCTCTCTGACTGCCTCTCTGTCTGTCTCTCTCCCTCTGTCTCTCTCTGTCTCTGTTTCTCTCTCTCTCTATCTCTCTGTCTCTGTCTCTCTCTCTCCAAACCTGGGAAAAATCCTTAATTCTATCTTTTCTACCAAAAAATAAAAAAAACAGGCACCCCTGAACCCCAACTTTGCCTGAGCAGAATGAGTGAGTGTCCGAGGCCAAGACATGTGTGTATGGGTCCCCACCCACCCCACCCCACCCCACCCCAAAATCACCCAACCCACCAACGCCCAAGGGTGGAGGCCATTTCCCCGGACAAACAGGAAATGCCACTTGGGGAGGAAGAGGAGGGTGGAAGGAAATCTCTCCCAGGCCTGCTGGGACTCCAGTAAAGATGCAAGAAGAAAATGGGGTGACGTGGAGGGGGGCCCCCCGTCTGTCTGTCATTCTGTCCGTCTGTCCGTCCTACATTGGGCTGAGCTAGACTGACGGCAATTACCAGAAACCGTGCTCCCCCCAGAAACAAGTGCTCTCTGTTTCTGAGGGGATTTGGTTCTCCCCATCAGGGCTTGGAAGGGGGTTCACAGGTCAGGCAGTGGGTGGGGGATGAAGGGTGGTGAGAGACAGAGAGAGACAGAGACAGAGAGACAGAGAAAGGCAGAGAGACGAAGAAACAAAGAGAAAGGGAGACAGAAAGACAGAGAGACAGAGATATAGAGATACAAAGACAGAGGTAGACAGAGAGATAGGGAAAGACGGAGAAACAGAGACAGAGAGACAGAGATATAGAGATACAAAGACAGAGGTAGACAGAGAGATAGGGAAAGACAGAGAAACAGAGACAGAGAGACAGAGATACAAAGACAGAGGTAGACAGAGAGATAGGGAAAGACGGAGAAACAGAGACAGAGAGACAGAGATATAGAGATACAAAGACAGAGGTAGACAGAGAGATAGGGAAAGACAGAGAAACAGAGACAGAGATATAGAGATACAAAGACAGAGGTAGACAGAGAGATAGGGAAAGACGGAGAAACAGAGACACAGAGACAGAGACAGAGACAGAGATATAGAGATACAAAGACAGAGGTAGACAGAGAGATAGGGAAAGACAGAGAAACAGAGACAGAGATATAGAGATACAAAGACAGAGGTAGACAGAGAGATAGGGAAAGACGGAGAAACAGAGACAGAGAGACAGAGATATAGAGATACAAAGACAGAGGTAGACAGAGAGATAGGGAAAGACAGAGAAACAGAGACAGAGATATAGAGATACAAAGACAGAGGTAGACAGAGAGATAGGGAAAGACGGAGAAACAGAGACAGAGAGACAGAGATATAGAGATACAAAGACAGAGGTAGACAGAGAGATAGAGAAAGACAGAGAAACAGAGACAGAGAGACAGAGATATAGAGATACAAAGACAGAGGTTGACAGAGACAGAGAAAGAGAGAGAGGCAGAACAGAGAGACAAACAAAAAGAGACAGAGAAACATAGAGAGATAGAGACAGAAAGACAGAGGAACAGAGACAGGGGTAGACAGAGAGACAGAAAGACAGAGAGATATAAAGACAGAGACAGAGAGATGATAGAGAAACAGAGACAAACACAGAGAAAGACAGAGACACAAAGAGACAGAGAAAGAGAGGAGAGAGAGAGACAAAGACACAGAGAGGAAGAAAGCGACAGGGAGGAAAGAGACAGAAAGACAGAGATAGAGAAAGACAGAGGAACAGAGACAGAGGTAGAAAGAGACAGAGATACAGAGAGATGAAGACAGAGGTCGACAGAGACAGAAAAAGGCAAAGAGACAAAGAAACAGAGACAGAGAAAGGAGGACAGAGATAAAGACAGAGAATCAGAGGAAGAGAGACAGAGAGACATACAGAGACAGAGAAAGATCGAGATAAACAAAGAGACAGAGAAAGAGAGGCAGAGAGGAGAGAGAAATAGGGACAGAGAGACAAACAGAAACACAGAGAGGGAGACAGACAGAGAGAAGGAGAGAGACAGAGACAGAAAGACAGAGATACAGACAGAGAAACAGACACAGGTAGACAGAGAGAGACATACAGACAGAGGCAGAGAGACATACAGAGAGGAACAGAGAGATAATAGAGAAAGACAGAGAGAGACAAAGAAACATAGAAAGAGAGAAGAGAGACAGCGACAGAGAGAGACAAACAGAGACATAGAGAGGGAGAGAGAGGCATGAAGAAGGAGGGAGACAGAGACGGAGAAACAGAAACACAGAGAGACAAAGAGAGACATAGAGAGGGAGAGAGAGACATGAAGAAGGAGAGAGACAGAGATGGAGAAACAGAAACACAGAGAGACAAAGAACAAAAAGAGAGGCAGAGATACAGAGAAAGAAATTCAGAGAGAGAGAGAGAGACAGTCCAGAGAGACGATAAGGGGGTCCCCTCCGGAAATCTTACCTCGGATGCTAGGCAGGACGCACAGGAAGGCCCAGAAAATCACATGCCAGAATTCCATGATTTGCTCCGGAGCACCAACCTTGGAGCACCCTTTTCTCCTTCCTCCTCCTCCTCCTCCTCCTCAGGGGTGACCCCCAGAGCCCAATTTTGGGGGTCACAGGCGAGGAATGAGGCGTCTCTGCCCGGCCTGTGAAATTGGGCCGCACAAAATATTCACAACCTTGGCAGGAGCTCGAGCTAGCTGGAAGGGACCCAAGGGTGTTGGCTGGCTCTGCGTGCGAAAAGGAGGAGGAGGAGGAGGGGGTGAGGCCCAAATTCGGAGTGCCAGAGGAGCCTGGCAGGCGGCACCCAGCAGGCGTGGTTGGCACGGGGACCAAAGGGGTTCACCCATGCTCCAACTCCTTTTTGTTTTTTGGTTTTGGGGTTGGTGACACTCAGGGGTTACTCCTGGCTCTGCACTCAGAAATCACTCCTGGCTCTGGGGACCCTATGGGACGCCAGGAATCGAACCCAGGTCTGTCTATGGTGGGATAGAAATGACTTCATACATGTCTTGCTGTGATTTATCCATGATAATGTGCTGAGAGTCTATAATTTGATTCTTATAACAGAGATAGACAGACAGAGAAACGGAGGAATTTCCCTTGGTCCCCTCGAACCCAGGACGTTTGTTGGTGATCTTTGAGTGTTCCGTAACTGGTTATTTTTTTAGGGTGCAGCTGGGCTGATTTTTGGGGGTGTTTCTTCCCCTCCGGTGGTGACATTGCTGAATCGACCCCAGAGTGACTCATTTCCGGGGGTTTCTTCTGAGACTACACACCCACAAAGGTCACACCCACGGGGTCCCCCAAACACACTTTTGGGGGTGGCAAAAATAAACAATATTTAAAAAAAACAACAACAACAACAACCTGGTGAAAACTGATTTTTTGCTCCACCCCAGGAGACACTCAGACACACACAAATACCCCGCCACACTCAGAAAGTCACAGAGACACACAAACATATTGAGACACACACACACACACTCAAACACACAGAGAAAGAGTGTAGGAAGGAATGGAGGAAGAGATGGAAGGAAGGAAGAGAAGAAAGAAGGAAGAAAGGAAAGAAAGAAGAGAAGAAATAAGGAAGGAAGAAAAGGCACAGGAAGTAGGAATAAAAAGGGAAGGAAGTGTGGAAGGAAGGAAAGAAAGAACGAAGGAAAAGAGAAGAAAGGAAAGAAGGAAGGAGTGTAGGAAAGAACAGAGAGAGAAATGGAAGGAAGAAAAGAAAGAAGGTAGGAAATAAGGAAGGAAAAACAAAAAGAGAGAAGGAAGAAGAAAGAGAAAGGAAGGAAGGAAGGAGAAAGAAAGAAAGAAAGAAAGAAAGAAAGAAAGAAAGAAAGAAAGAAAGAAAGAAAGAAAGAAAGAAAGAAAGAAAGAAAGAAAGAAAGAAAGAAAGAAAGATAGAAAGAAATATAGAAATAAAGAAAGAAAGAAAGAAAAGAAGAAAGAATAAAGAAAGAAAGAAGGAAGGAAGAAGAAAGACAGAAAGAAAGAAAGAAGAAGAAAGAAGGAAGGAAGAAGAAAGAAAGAAAGAAAGAAAGAAAGAAAGAAAAAGAATAAAGAAAGAAAGAAGGAAGGAAGAAGAAAGAAGAAAGAAAGAAAGAAGAAAGAAGGAAGGAAGAAAGAAATAAAGAAAAAGAATAAAGAAAGAAGGAAGGAGGGAAGAAGAAAGAAGGAAGAAAGAAGAAAGAAAGAAAGAAGAAAGAAGGAAGGAAGGAAGGAAGAAAGAAAAAGAATAAAGAAAGAAGGAAGGAAGGAAGAAGAAAGAAGGAAGAAAGAAGAAAGAAAGAAAGGAGAAAGAAAGAAAGAAAAAGAATAAAGAAAGAAGGAAGAAAGAAAGAAAGAAAGAAAGAAAGAAAGAAAGAAAGAAAGAAAGAAAGAAAGAAAGGAAGGAAGGAAGGAAGGAAGGAAGGAAGGAAGGAAGGAAGGAAGGAAGGAAGGAAGGAGAAAGGAAGGAAGAAAGGAAGGAAGGAAGGAGAAAGGAAGAGAGAAAGAGAGAAAGAAAGAAAGGAGAAAGGAAGAAAGGAGAAAGGAAGGAAGAAAGAAAGAAAAAGAATAAAGAAAGAAAGAAGGAAGGAAGAAGAAAGAAGAAAGAAAGAAAGGAGAAAGAAAGAAAGAAAAAGAATAAAGAAAGGGATAAAAAAGAAGGAAGGGTGGAAGGAAGAAAAATGAAAGAAAGAAAGAAAGAAAGAAAGAAAGAAAGAAAGAAAGAAAGAAAGAAAGAAAGAAAGAAAGAAAGAGAGAGAGAGAAAGAAAGAAAGAAAGAAAGAAAGAAAGAAAGAAAGAAAGAAAGAAAGAAAGAAAGAAAGAAAGAAAGAAAGAAAGAAAGAAAGGAATAATTGAGTAACTTGAATTTCCCCTCAAGAGACACAAATATGGGAGAAGGATGGAGAGTACAATGGTTAGGGCTCTTGCCTTGCACTTGGCCGACTGTTGTTTCCATTCCCAACACCCCATAGGAAACCCCAAGTGTTGTAGGAGGGATCCCTGAGCACAGAGCCAGGAGTAAGGCCTGAGCACAGTTGGGTGTGATTGGGGGAGAGAGAGAGAGAGAGAGAGAGAGAGAGAGAGAGAGAGAGAGAGAGAGAGAGAGAGAGAGAGAGAGAGAGAGAGAGAGAAACAACAAAATATAATAAAATAAAACAATAATAAAATATAATAATATATCATCTTTCTCCTGGCCAGAACTGGCCATTATTCTGGGTTCTGTCTGTACCCCCAAATTTCCCTCCTGCATGAGACTTGGGGGGGGGACCAGGCGGATTGGGGAGACACGGACACAGACACACAACGAAGAGACACACAGAGATGCAGAGAGACACACAGAGATGCAGAGAGACACACAGAGATACAAAGACATAGAAAAACACATAGATACACACAGAGAAACGCTGACACAGACACACAACGAAGAGACACACAGATAGAGACATACAGAGATGCCGAGAGACACAGAGAAATACAAAGACATAGAAAAACAGAGATACACACAGAGAAACACGGACACAGACACACAACGAAGAGACACACAGATAGAGACATACAGAGATGCAGAGAGACACACAGAGATACAGAGACATAGAAAAACAGAGATACACACAGAGAAACACGGACAAAGACACACAACGAAGAGACACACAGATAGAGACATACAGAGATGCAGAGAGACACACAGAGATACAAAGGCATAGAAAAACAGAGATACACACAGAGAAACACGGACACAGACACACAACGAAGAGACACACAGATAGAGACATACAGAGATGCAGAGAGACACACAGAGATACAAAGGCATAGAAAAACACAGAGATACACACAGAGAAACACGGACACAGACACACAACGAAGAGACACACAGATAGAGACATACAGAGATGCAGAGAGACACACAGAGATACAAAGGCATAGAAAAACACAGAGATACACACAGAGAAACACGGACACAGACACACAACGAAGAGACACACAGATAGAGACATACAGAGATGCAGAGAGACACACAGAGATACAAAGGCATAGAAAAACACAGAGATACACACAGAGAAACACGGACACAGACACACAACGAAGAGACACACAGATAGAGACACACAGAGATGCAGAGAGACACACAGAGATACAAAGGCATAGAAAAACACAGAGATACACACAGAGAAACACGGACACAGACACACAACGAAGAGACACACAGATAGAGACATACAGAAATGCAGAGAGACACACAGAGATACAGAGACATAGAAAAACACAGAGATACACACAGAGAAACACGGACACAGACACACAACGAAGAGACACACAGATAGAGACACACAGAGATGCAGAGAGACACACAGAGATACAGAGACATAGAAAAACACAGAGATACACACAGAGAAACACGGACACAGACACACAACGAAGAGACACACAGATAGAGACATACAGAAATGCAGAGAGACACACAGAGGTACAAAGACATAGAAAAACACAGAGATACACACAGAGAAACACGGACACAGACACACAACGAAGAGACACAGAGATAGAGACATACAGAGATGCAGAGAGACACACAGAGATACGCAGACATAGAAAAACACGGGGCCGGAGAGATAGCATGGAGGTTAGAAGTTTGCCTTGCATGCAGAAGGCATGTGGCTCGAACCCTGGCATCCCATAGGGGCCCCCGAGCCTGCCAGGAGCGATTTCTGACCTCAGAGCCAGGAGGAACCCCTGAGTGCTGCCGAGTCTGACCCAAAAACCAGCAACAACAAAAAGAAAAACACACAGACATCCACAGAGAAACACACTAACACTCACAGACACACAACAGACACACAGATATAGACGTACAAAAACACATAAAGACACGGATACACACAAATATAGAAAAACACACACAAATATACACAGTTATAGAAAAATACACAGAGACACACAAAGACACACTGACACTCGCAAACACACAACAAATACAAACAGAGAGATATAGATATACAGCCATACTTAGAGACACACACAGACATAGAAAAACACACAAATCCACACAAATGTAAACATAGAAAAACACACAAACACACAGAGAAATATAGTGACACAGACACACAACAAGCAGACACACAAATATACACAGACATAGAAAAACACACACAGAGAAACACACCAACACTCACAAACACACAAAAAATACACAGAGATATATACAGCCATACCTAGAGACACACAGACAGAAAAACACACAAATCCACACAAATGTAAACATAGAAAACACACAAACACACAGAGAAATGTAGTGACACAGACACACAACAAGCAGACACACAAATATACACAGACATAGAAAAACACACACAGAGAAACACACCAACACTCACAAATGCACAACAAATACAGACATACAGATATGCAGACATAGAAAAACACACAGATACACAAAGACACACAGACTAGACACACAAACAGACACAGACAGATATAGACACACACAAACACACAGAGAGACACAGACGCGCATATAGACACATGGAAACACAAGAAATAGAGACACACAGACACAAAAATACAGAGAGATGCACATGGGTATAAGAGACAAACACACACACAAACATGGAGATACAAATAGAGACACACAGTTTCACGCAGACTTTTACACAAGCATAGACACACTTAGAGACCCAGGCACAAGGACACACAAAGAAAGAGACCCACAGAGACACACACACACAGAGACAAGCAGGCAACACACAGACACAAAGACACACACAGACATAAAGACGCACAGAGACCCAGGCATACAGACACACAAAGCAAGAGACCTACAGAGACCCACACACAGAGAGAGACAGAGACAAGCAGACAACACACAAACACAGACAGCATGGAGACACAGACAGACCCACAAAACATGATAACACACAAACACACACAACATCTACCAGACTTACGCCTCCTTTCCTTCTGTCCTGACCAGCTCAAGATGACTTCGATTTATCAGACGCCCTCGATAATAACAACCCAAGTAAGGGACCCTATTTTTTTGGGGGGGCAACTGGACTTTTTCTTCTTGGCTGAGGGTTCGAGTTTGAGCACAGCAGGGCCCCCAAAGGGCCCCCCACATACCCCACGATGAAACCTCTCTCTGGGCTGGGCCAATGATGGTTGTGAGGGACACCATGTTACTTCTGAGGCCCTGAATTCCACCAAGCTTTTTATTTTTGCCCATTCCCCCCTTTTTCATTTATATTTTCCCCACTGAGTTTTTTTTATAAGAAGCAATTCCCCCCCCCATTTTGGGGGGCCCTACCCTGTGGTTCTTGAGGTGTATTCCTGGCTTTCTACGTGTCCCCTCAGGGGACCTTTTGAATGTTGGGACAAGTCAAAATGTTGGGACAGGAACTTTTGCAAACAGCAGTCCAGCAGGAGAGCAAATGCAGATGGAAATCCCTATGCAGATGTGCAGATCCAGATGTAAATGCTAATCCAGATTTAGGTGAAGATATAAAGCCATTTGCAAGCGTAAGCCCATGCCTTGGTTTTGAGGTCACACCCGGCAGCGCCCAGTGGTTTCCTCTTGGCTCTGTCCTCAGTGTCCTTCTGCGGCTAAGACAAGAGCTTTACAGCTGTGCTATCTCTCTATCTCTCTGGTTTTATTCTGATTTTTTTTGGGTGGGGGGGGGCAGAACCCCAGAGACTTGATCCACAATCTATTCTACTTTATGGCGAGCAAACTCAGACATTTTGAGGCAATTCTCTTATTTTTGAAGCTCAGAGAGTCGATGGACATTCTCTTCTAATTTGTGGCAAGCAATATTATGACTTTTTTTTTTTTTTTTTTTTGGTTTTTGGGTCACACCCGGCACCGCTCAGGGGTTACTCCTGGCTCTACGCTCAGAAATCGCTCCTGGCAGGCTCGGGGGACCATATGGGACGCCGGGATTCGAACCGATGACCTTCTGCATGAAAGGCAAACTCC
Organism: Suncus etruscus; assembly: GCF_024139225.1. NCBI lineage: Eukaryota > Metazoa > Chordata > Mammalia > Eulipotyphla > Soricidae > Suncus > Suncus etruscus. The sequence continues at coordinate 304,504 of NW_026060315.1, read as the reverse complement.
TTACCCTCCATGCTATCTCTCCAGCCCCAATATTATGACTTTTAAGAGTCCTTTTTTCCCCTATTTTTGGGGTGTTGAACCTCAGTAACTTTACGGACATTCTATCGGAAATTGTGGGGAGCAATTTGAGTAGCTTTCACAGTATTTTTTTTTACAAATTTTTAGGGTGCTGAACGCCACAAACATTAATGGACATTCGATTGTAATTTGTACGGAGCAATTTTAGTTCATTTCATATTACGTTTTTTTTTTTTTTAATTTTTGGGGGGTGCCGAACCTCACAACCTTTATGGAGATTTTTTTCTAATTTGTGGGCAGCAATTTTAGTACCGATGTTCCAGGCCTGTCCCAAAATTAACCAATGAAGCTCGATGGAACCTCAGAAAGATGAACTAATGATTCTGCTTTGCGCCTCTCCCTAAACTGACCGTCAGAATAAATAAAATCCTCACCTTTGTCTCACATGGTCGCGTGTCTTCTTCATACCCCCCAGGGACGCCGAACGATGGAGAATTGGTCTCTAGACCCTAACAGCATCTTGTTGGAGCTCGGGAGACCCTCTGGGGTGTCAGGATCGAACCCAGGTCAGGGATGAAACTTGGGTTGTCTATGTGTAAGACAATCACCATACCTGCTGTGGTATCTCTAGTCTTGTAGGTTGCATTTTTCCATCCATCTATCATTCACCCATCTATGCATCCCACCATCTATCCAATCATTTGTCCATTCACCCATTCATTTATCTGTCCCTCCACTCATCCATCCATCCAACCATCCATCCATTCATCCATTTACTCATCCATTTATCCATCCATCCAAATCTCCATTCAGCCAGCCAGGCATTCATCCGTCCAACCACCCACCCACCCACCCATCCTTCCATCCAACCATTTAACCCATCCATCCATCCATTTGCCCATTTATCCATCCATCTACCTACCCACCAACCCATCCATTCATCCATCTCCCCACAAACCCACTCGTCCATCCATCCATCTATCCAGTCCATCCATTCATCATTCACACATCCATCCATCCATCTACCTGTTAATCCAGCCATCTATCATCCAACCATATATCCGCCTATTGTTTATTCACCATTCATCCAACTGTCCATCCACTCATCCATCCATCCAACCACTTATCCATCCAACTGCTCATCCATTCATCCATTTATTCATTTATCTACCTATCCATCTAACTATCCATACACCCATCCATTCATCCATTCAACCAACGATACACCCACCCATCCATCTAACCAACCAGTTATTAACCCATCCATCTATCCTTTTGCCCATTCATCCATCTATCTATCCATCCGACCCCTCATCTATTCATCCAATCATCCATTTATTTATCCATCTACCTACCCACCAACCCATCCATTCATCCATCTCCCCACAAACCCACTCAACCATCCATCCATCTATCCAATACATCCATCCATCATTCACACATCCATCCATCCACCCACCTGTTAATCCATCCATCATTCAACCATATATCCACCATTCATCCATCTGTTCATCCACTCATCCATCCATCCAACCACTTATCCATCCAACTGCTCATCCATTCATCCATTTATTCATTTATCTACCTATCCATCTAACTATCCATACATCCATCCAACAATCCACCCACCCATCCATCCAACCAACCAGTTATTAACCCATCCATCTATCCTTTTGCCCATTCATCCATCTATCTATCCTTCCAGCCCCTCATCTATTCATCCAATCATCCATTTATTTATCCATCTACCTACCCACCAACCCATCCATTCATCCATCTCCCCACAAACCCACTCAACCATCCATCCATCTATCCAATACATCCATCCATCATTCACACATCCATCCATCCACCCACCTGTTAATCCATCCATCATCCAACCATATATCCACCATTCATCCATCTGTTCATCCACTCATCCATCCATCCAACCACTTATCCATCCAACTGCTCATCCATTCATCCATTTATTTATTTATCTACCTATCCATCTAACTATCCATACATCCATACATCCAACCAACAATCCACCCACCCATCCATCCAACCAACCAGTTATTAACCCATCCATCTATCCTTTTGCCCATTCATCCATCTATCTATCCACTCGACCTCTCATCTATTCATCTAATCATTCATAAATCCATCCATCTACCTACCCACCGACCCATCCATTCATCCGTCTCCCCACTAACCCACTCAACCATCCATCCATCTATCCAATCCATCCATCATTCACACATCCATCTACCTGTTAATCCATCTATCATCCAACCATATATCCATCTATTTTTTATTCACTATTCATCCACTGACCATCCACTCACTCATCCATCCATCCAACCATTTATTCATCCATCCAACTGCTCCTCCATCTATCTATTTATTCATCCATCTATCTATTCATCCAACTATCCATTCACCCAACCAACCAACGATCCATCCACCCATCCACCCATCCATCCATCCATCCATCCATCCAACCATTTATTAAACCATCCATCCATCCATTTTTCGATTCATCCATAGAGAAAGAGAGAAAAGAGAAACAGAGACAGAAACAAGGACAGAGAAATAGAGACATGGAAAGAAAGAGACAGAGAGAATGAGATACACAGAGACAGAGAGATACAGAGACAGAAAGAGAAACAGAAGGAGAGATATAGAACCAGAAAGAGATCCATAGGCAGAAAAAGAGATATACAGAGACAAAAAGAGACAGAGAGGTACCTACAGAGACAGAAAGAGACAGAGAAAAAGATAGAGAGACAGGGAAAGAGAGATACAGAGGCAGAGATACAACAGAGACAGAAAGATATAGAGACAGACATAAAGAGATAGAGAGAAAGAGAGCGATAAGAGACAGAAAGAGATAAGAGAGAGAAGAGAGCGAGGCCTTGCCCAGGGCCGGGCCGAGTGTACCAGTTCTACAGTTAAGGGCGCGGCCTCCCCACTTTTCCTCCCTCCCTGCACCCCAACTTGGGTGCTGGCCAGAGAGCTCTGGGCTGTTCTAGAAAGTTCTGTGAGGACGGAGGGGGGGCGCTGAATTTCGTACACACGGAGGTGCTGAGTGCTGAGTGTTTGTTTCTTGGGGAGTCCTGAGACCGTTGGGGGGGTGGGGGACAGGAGGGGGACAGATAGAGATAGAGAAAAACAAAGAGTCAAAGACAGAGACACAGAAAGACAGAGACAGATAGAAACAGAGATAGAAAGACAGAGGCAAAGACAGCAAGATAGGGAGACAGACAGAGACAAAGAGATAGAGAGACAGAGACACAGAGGCACAAACACAGATACTCAGACACATAGAAACTCACCTGGAGGGGTGAGAGAGACAAAGACAGAGAGATGGAGAGACAGAGACACAGAGACAGAGACAGAGTCAGAGAAAAACAGAGAGACAGGGATGGGAACAGAGAGACAGAGACAGAGATATACAGAGACACAGAGACAGAGAGACAGAGAAAGACAGAGACACAGAGACAGGGACACAGAAGCAGAAAGAGACAGAGAGAGAAACAGAGAGACACCGAAACACAGAGACAGAGACAGAGGGACACAGAAACAGAGAGAGACAGAGAGAGAAACAGAGAGAGACAGAGACACAGAACAGAGAGACAGAGATAGAGACAGAGACAAAGAGACTTAGACAGAGATAGAGATGGAGAGATAGACAAATACAAAGACAGAGAGACACAAAGAAACTTAGACAGAGACAGGACAGAGAGACAGAGACATACAGAGATAAAGAGACAAGTAGAAAGAGACAAAGAGAGAGACAGTGACAGAGAGGCAGACACAGAGAGACACAGAGACAGACACAGAGACAGAGAGAGATAGACTGGAGACAGAGAAGAGAGACAAAGAGATAGATGCAGAGACAGAGACATACAGAGATAAAGAGACAAGTAGAAAGAGACAGAGAGAGACAGTGACAGAGAGGCAGACATAGAGAGAGAGATAGACTGGAGATAGAGAAGAGAGACAAAGAGATAGATGCAGAGACAGAGAGACATACACAGAGAGAGACACAGACACAGACACAGAGACCTAGAGAGAGACAGAGACAGTGAGAGACAGAAGAGACAGACAGAGACACAGAGAGAGCCAGGCAGAGAGACACAGAAACAGAGACACAGACAGACAGAGACAGAGTCCTAGAGAGATACAGAGACCATGAGCGACAGAAAGAGACAGACAGAGAATGAAACAGAGACAGAGACATATACAGAGAGACAGAGACACAGAGAGAGACAGAAAGAGAGAGAGCTGTCAAAGAAGAAACACAGATATTAAACCTATCTGAAAAGGGACCTTTTAAAAAAAGGGGGAAACGTCCCTGCACCCCAACATTTGAGGAGGACCCTTCCTCCAAGCAGCCCCTAAAACCTTCTTAAAACCCACCGAGGGCCCGGAGAGATAGCACAGCGGCGTTTGCCTTGCAAGCAGCCGATCCAGGACCCGAGGTGGTTGGTTCGAATCCCGGTGTCCCATAGGGTCCCCCGTGCCTGCCAGGAGCTATTTCTGAGCAGACAGCCAGGAGGGACCCCTGAGCACTGCCGGGTGTGGCCCAAAAACCAAAAACCAAAACAAAACAAAAAAAAACCCACTCGAAAAGACAAAAATTGAACCCCAAAACTTTGCATTCAATTTCCATCGGAAATGATCGAGGCCTTCAGGTCAAGATAGATCTAGGCGCCGAGCACTGTTCGATGAGCAGGGAACATTCTTTTTTGTGGGGGGTAAAAAAAATGGGGGTCACTCGCTCCTAGGAGCCTGTCCAGCCGCCTGTGAGAGCCTGAGGTTTGGGGGGGGTACATTGCCCCAGTGGACCCCCAAATCTCCCCGTCACCTCCACAAGCTCTGATTTTTGGCACGGCCAAAAGTGGCTTCGAATTCTCTTCCATTTGGAGGTCAGCTCTGATCAAAGTCACATGATCTGTACATGCCTTTGACATGCATGACATGATCCCCGGCATCCCCTATGTCGTCCCCCCCCCCCCAGCAATGCCAGGAGGGATTTCTGAGCGCAGAGACAGAGAGACATACACAGAGAGCGACAGAGACAGAAATACAGACAGAGACAGAGAGACCTAGAGAGAGACAGAAACAGAAACAGACAGAGACACAGAGAGAGCCAGGCAGTGAGACACAGAGACACAGAGACAGAGACACAGACGACAGACAGAGACAGAGTCCTAGAGAGAGACAGAGACCGTGAGCGACAGAAACAGAGACAGACAGACAGCCAAACAGTGTGACCAAAAAAAAAAAAAAAAAACAAAACTATAAATAAAACAGAAAGAAATTAGGCAAGAAAGTTGGGGTTTCTTGTTTGTTTTATTTTTAGGGTTTTGGGGGTATCTTTCCCCCAAAAAAAGTAAACATCGACGTGATCTGTTCTTGGCTTTTCTGGAAGCCCCCCCCCCAAGAGTCTCTTCATCAACTCAGTGCATTTTCCACTTCATGGCAAAAAAATAAAATAAAATGAAATGAAATGAAATAAAAAATAAAATCATCATTCTTCTTTGGTCTTTGGTCTTTTAGTCTGACTCCCAATCCAGGAGACAGAACAACTTCAGGCACGGGTTCGACGCCCGGTGGGGCCTGGCTCTGTGGATGAGGCGTGTTTCTGTCTTCCTCACCAGCCGTTGGGTTCTGGGTTCTGGGTTTGAATCCCGGCTTTTATGCTTTTTTTATGTCTGCAGCAGTGTTTGCTGAACTGTGAAGGAAAGACAGATAAAAGAGATGGTTGGACCGGCGCCCCAGTACGCCCCGAAAAAAGATCTGCACCCAAAGGGTTGGAGGGGGCCGTGAGGGAAACTGAGGCAGGCTGTATGCAATGATAGGACAGAAGCAGGGGCAGAAGGTCAGATCAGAAGGGATTGTTTTCTGCCTGATTGTGGGGACTACAAAAAAAAAGTCTAAGGAAGGAAGGAAGGAAGGAAGGAAGGAAGGAAGGAAGGAAGGAAGGAAGGAAGGAAGGAAGGAAGGAAGGAAGGAAGGAAGGAAGGAAGGAAGGAAGGAAGGAAGGAAGGAAGGAAGGAAGGAAGGAAGAAAAAAGGGAGGGAGGGAGGAAGAAGAAAAGGAGGAAAAAAGAAGGAAGGAAGAAAGGGAGGGAGGAAGGAGGGAATGGAGGAAGAAGAAAGGGAGGATGGAAGGGAGGGAGGGAGGAAGGAAATGTGGAAGGAAGAAAGAAGAAAAGGAGGAAGAAAGGGAGGGAGGGAGGAAGAAAGAAAGGAGGAAGGAAAGAAGGAAGGAAGAAAGGGAGGGAGGGAAGAAAGGAAAAGAGGAAAGGGGAGGGAGGAAGGAAAGGTGGAAGGAGGGAAGGGGAGGAAGGAAGGAAGGAGGAAGAAGGAAGGGAGGGAGAAAGAAAGGGAGGGAGGGAGAAGGGAAGGAAGGAAAGAGGAAAGGGGGAGGGAGGAAGAAAAGGAGGAAGGAAAGGTGGAAGGAGGGAAGGGGGAGGGAATGTAGGAAGAAGGAAGGGAAGATGGAAGGAAGGGAGGGAGGAAGGAAAAAGGAAGGAAAGGTGGAAGGAGGGAAGAAGAAAAACAGAGGAAGGAAGGAGGAAAAAGGAAGGGAGGAAGGAAGAAAGAAGGAAAGGAGGAAGAAAGGGAGGGAGGGAGGAAGGAAAGAAGGGAAAAAGGGAGGGAGGGAAGGAAGGAAAAGAGGAAAGGGAGAGGGAGGAAGAAAAGAAGGAAGAGAAGGTGGAAGGAGGGAAGGGGGAGGAAGGAAGGGAGGGAGGAGGAAAAAGGAAGGGAGGGAGAAAGGGAGGGAGAAAGAAAGGGAGGGGGAAGGAAGGAGAAGAGGAAAGGGGGAGGGAGGAAGAAAAGAAGGAAGGAAAGGTGGAAGGAGGGAAGGGGGAGGGAGGAAGAAAGGAGGAAAAAGGAAGGGAGGGAGGAAGGAAGGAGGAAAGAAAGAAAAAGAGGAAAGGGGAGGGAGGAAGAAAGGAAGAAAAAGAGGAAGGGAGGATGGTAGGAAGGGAG